>NC_083282.1:33738435-33930767 GCF_963506605.1 Zootoca vivipara | reverse complement strand
AGAAATATATAAAATCGTAACAAAAATTCAACCTAGTTGTCTTTTCTCTCTTTTTATACTTAAAATTACCATCCATAGAATGCAGTATTGGACATGTCTACTCAGAAGTAAGTCATATTAAGTTCAGTGTGGCATGCTCCTAGGTAAGTAGGCATTGGATTGCAGCCTACAAAAAATATTTAGCAGGCCATTGTAGAATAAACATTTGTGAGTAACACTCAGGTGCACCAACATATCCAACAGTTGGGCATCCAAGTTGCATCTCTGATACTCCTCCCCTATTTACCTTCTACGTGATAAAGAAAAATCAGGCCTGAAGCTGTTAAAATGGGAAAGAACCATTGTGCTTGGATGTTTGTTTGAACATATGAAAGCCATTGCAACAATGGGTTGTATTCTTCTACTTGTACAACAGAACTCCCCACCACATTCCCCCACCACCACCAAGCTGCCTCTACGCCCTCAAAATGTTGGGGACTCCAAAACAGATTTGGGAGGCATGCAGGGAGAGAAGAGGGAAGTCCTGTTGTGTGAGCAGAACTCCACTCACACAATGGCTGCAGTCTAAATCATGACATGGACTTCTAAACTTACCTTTGTGAAGCTGCTCTTATGTGGCCCTAAGTAAGCTACTCTTGAAGACCCTTCCTAAGTGGGACTCCCAAGTATTCTGCTGGTAACAGCAAAAATCCCAAAGAAAAGCTCATGTAAACACACTAACTCTTGCATGTACCTAACAGGGTTCTTTTGATATGGATCGATCAACCCTATTGTTAATCGTCAACAAGCTGCAAACAAAGAAAGCTACTCTTGACTGACCCTAGTGCAAGTATACTGATGGTGCTTTCTGAGCTTCTTCTGGTTGCAAGAGTTAACATGAACAATCACTACTTTATCTTTTATAGGAGTAATTTTGAAATGGCTGAATCATGTTGAAAGGGATCAATATTTTTAAAGAGCCTGACAAGAAAATTGAAATAATTCTTTTACTTAAAGATTTAGAGTAATTGTAGTGACAGCTCCTCTGTCCTCTAATTCTTGTTCCTCAATTTTTTACCTTTACCACAGCTTAATAGGAAAGTCTCCTCTGTATACAACTTTATTAGAAGCTACAGGATACCTCTGCATATATAGAGCACTCTGGAAAAAGTTGTGCATTGTTGTTTTTTAACTAAACAAAGTAATGTTATCTCATTCACGTTTGACATCTACTTAGGTGCCGAGTCAGTTCAGTATCACTGCAATGTAGTTGTATTTGTGTGTGTGTGTGTTTTTTAAAGGCATTGTTTAACAAGCTTTTCTTGTTAGATTTTTAATTTGGAAGCTTACCATGATAACCAAATCACTTCAAATGCAATATAACGAATACCTTTTCCCATGGGAAAATCCCAATCTTGGGTCTACACCAGAGCTGGAATTGCTTTCTTGAAAGTTTATGTAAGTGCCGTTTCTATAATGGACATCTTATGCTGGTCAGTATTTTGCTCCATTAGACATGGTTAGAAATTTACAACATCACAAAGCCATTGACCTCTTTTGACCTTTAAGAAAGGATCACTGTTGCTGCTACTCTTACTTTTGATTTCAAGGATTAGTGTGATGATTATGTTCAAAGGGTTTACCCATGAGCAGGAATTTCACTCTAGGCCAAGCAGTATGTGAAAGTCTAGAATCTGCCTTTTAGTGACCTTAACAATGTTTAACATTCATAAATTGTATTTCAAATTAGTATGAATATGGAATATAGCTGTTTTAGCGGTTGCCTCCAGTAAATTTGGCTTATAAAACTACCACATCATTTCTCAACTAGACGCTTAAGAATACCTCTTATGCTAGTGTCTTAGAAGGGGAGATGGATTTTCAAAATGAAGGAATTGTAGGCACACACTTTTTTTATTTAATTACCTGGCTCAATCAAACTAAAATGCTAAACTCCAATCCTGCCAAACTGTTGTACACATGTTTTCAAAAGCACTATTTACTTGCATGCAATTAAGCATGTGTATAAGCATTTGCAGGCCTTGGGTCTTAATTCTTAGCTGCGATTTCAACCCTAAAGGAATTTTGAAACCTGAATTAGATTCCCTGGTGTTTTATCAGATATCAAACTATATCATTTTATAATTAAAAAAAACCTTGTGTATAAACTGTTTATAGATATTTGTGGACTTAAAATACACATGTATATTTTTAAACATTTTTGTTTAAAAGTCTGGACTTCTCAGCCTACGTGTGCAATGAAATATACTATCCTTTTAGTCTAGTTGGCCCTGTTTACTGCTTAGTCTGTTATGAAAGCTTTGCTGCTAACCTGATGGTCTCAGAGAAAAATTGTAAACTATATAGGTTTGTTGCATCAGAAACACTGCAGCAAAGCTTTATATCTGACCACTGGTAATATGAATGTGTCGTATTGACTTGTTGAAGATAATCATAAAACCACATATTTTCAGTGTTTCTTTCCTTATAGATTAGAAAACAAATGTCTATTTTTTTGTAAATAATGATTTTTATAAATGTCTTTCCATCATGATTTCCCTCTAATCATCCATTTCACAAAATCCTGAATATGCAATTATTTATCATACATGATATTATACAAGAAATAGGGTCCCCATTTCAGAACAAAGTTTATTAAATTCTATACATAAGAACAAAATTAAATAAGTTGTACTTGAAATGTGATTTCCCCCCTTGAAAATAAATGACAAATCTAAAAATGTTTTATGTTTGTGCTGAATTATTTCCCCCTAGAAGTCATTTACAATATTTACAGTGCCATTCTATACATGTCGCCTAGAAACAATTATTGTATTCCATGGAAATTACTCCTAAGTATGCATGTATAGGATTTGGTTGCCATACAACTAACTACCCTACCCAGACTCTCTTCCCACAGTCTGTTATTTAAAGCAGATCTGAAATGAGGAGATGGATATTGGATGGAAACTGAGAAATGGGAATTTAGGGTTATTATAGCCCCAAAGTCTGCACAGGCCTTTCCCAACTTTGTGCTCTCCATACTTTTTGGGGAGTATCGTTCACCCTCATAATCTGGAGGCCCACAGGTGCACTAGATTATTCTTTTTGTTAGTTCGTCATTTTATACACAAGACCGCTTAAAGGAGCGGGGAAAGCATTTTTATTACGCAGAAAATCTGGTATATTCATCGGCTTTCTACACCTTATACAGGGTGCGTGGCATAAGCGCTTATATTGTAATACTACGTAATACGAGGCTACGGCTTTTAATTAGAGCGCTCTCTATTCCTGCACCAAAGAGGATAATCGGGAGTTGGCCTGAAGGGACCGGCCAGTACCGTAGTAGCATGTAAAACCAGCCACGCAGGGAGCAAGGCAGGGATTTTGCTAAATCTCAGGAGCACCAAGGCGCACGGACAGCAGCTCCTGGAGACCACATAGCGCTTTCCCCACACGGTTCCTTTGGCGAGGTGACTTTCCAATGCTCCTTTTTAATGACGAGGGCAGCTGCCGACGTTCCTACCCGGGTCACGACGTGCCTCACAAGACCCCTGAGCCCGAGCCCAAGGACTGACTGGAGCTGCTCCACTGGCGCGCAGCTAAAAAGCAAGGCTCCAGGGTGAAACTGAGAAACAGCTAATGAAAGGAGGGAGGGCGCTGCTCCTGCTACTGCAAGAGCTGCGCTCCAGGCGCCTCTTCCCGCCCGGCAAAGCCACATTGGACGCGCGCGCAAGGCGGGAAGCGGAGACCGGCTGTCCTCCGCCTCTTCCCGCCCTGAGGGCGGAGGCAGCAGCGCCGGGACCGCCTTCCGCGGCTGCAGCAGCCTCCGGGGGTGATTGGTCACCCTGGAAACCAGCAACAGCTGCGGCTCCGTCCTGCAGGCTGCAGCAGCAAAAGAAGGAAGAGGAAAGGTAAGGACGCGCCGGCGGGAGGCTTGTTGGGGGACCCCCGAAAACGGGGGTGTCGCCTGGGGCAGTAGAAAAGGCGGGAAGCGGAGTGGCCTCCCACCAGCGCGCGCCCCCATTCCGGCAGGGCTCTTGCAGCCGCGTCATAGGCGGGGGGTTCTACCTGTTGCGCGGTTACATTCATAATACGGTAGGTCCACTTAAATTAATGGACGTGACAAACCTAAGTCCATTGGGTTAATGTGCACGTATTCGTAAGAAAACTTGGGCGGCTACAATCCAGAAATTCGACTGAGGAACACACACACAAACACAAACACCGGGAATTTGCAGCAGTGGGGGTAATCTTCATGTAGTGCATTGGCTTTCTGCCTGTCCCACCCGTAGTAGTTGAAGGCACAGGGGCCCTTAGCTCTGGTATTTAAAAGAAAGAGAGATGTTAATCTTCATGCTGTACTGTAGCTGTGTACAGACGAAGGCTAATTTTCTTCTGGAGCCTCCCCGTTCTAATCATTTGCATTTGAATATATCTCTCGCCTTTTCTCGTTGCCCCACAAGAAGTCATTTCTTGGAAGTCCGAGGGACAATACTGAAGAGATACTGCATCTTCCTAAGGAGAGACTAAATGTGCAGGCAGAAGGAAGTGTGTGGACTTGTAATAAATACACACAAAGTGTGCCACAGAGGTGGCTCATGAGTTGCACAAGAGCAGCTGAGGTGGCTGCACTTCTTTCTCCTCTCCCCACCCCATTGCAAAGCGGGATGGGCAATTTGTAATTGTTATTTGTTGTTCAGAGTGCCAGCCCGCTTCAGGAGGCTTCAGGCGATCCTTAGCTTACAACAGCAGTACGGAAAGGACTTGTATTGTTTCCTATGTGTGTGCATGCTTAATGCCAATTTATGAGAAGAATTGGAGGAGGAGGAGGAGGAGGAGGAGGAGGAGGAGGAGGCAAGCCAAATGAATGGTTCAGTTCTTCCAAGTGGCATGCCACTATTCATGAATAAACTTCGGTCTTCTTTCAGAGGGGTATATACTTTAGTCCGTTATAGCAAAAGCAGCAAAAATTATGGCATTACTTACCATTTTTCTAGAATAAGGTTGTGAGAGTAGAGTGCATGCATCTTCTGAGGTGGAATCTAGTATATGAATAATGCCATAATAAATTTGTTGAGACTTTTGGTTGCTTTTTATTTCCGAGTAAGGCCTTGCCTTGTCACTTTCTTGTTGTGTACAGATTGAATTTATTTACAGTATAGTAAGTCATTTCTTGAAGTATGGAGGACAATGCTGAAAAGATACTAAGCCTTATAAGGAGAGACTAAATACACACACAGATGGAAGTTGGTGGTTGTGTTCTACCTCCCTTGCCACCAGCAGAATGCCTCTGAATACCAGTTGCTGGGAGTCTCAAGTAGGGAGGGTGGTGCTGTTGTGCTCATGTGCTGCTTTGGGGCTTCCCATAGGCACCTGGTTGGCCACTGTGAGAACAGGATGCTGGACTAGAGAGGCCTTCTGTCTGTCTGTCAGGACTTACGTATGTTCCACAAACAGTCCTTCTGAATCGGGCAGCTGTGGTCTCTTTTGTGGCATTAAAAAAAAATGCTCCACAGCACTTCTCACCCATTTCCAAAGCCTTGCAGCACTTCCAGCATCCTCGGCAACACTTGGAGTGGCTCCTGCTGTTGTGGAAGTGCTCTGTAGGCCTTGGCTGCTTGCCAAGAAGCAACAGTCCCTGAAGGCTTGGCTTGGCTACCATCTTCTTGAGGAACCTGCAACACCTTGAAGCAGTGGTTCCTCAAAACTTCCTTTGCTTTTCCTGATGGGAAGCAAACCTGGAGCAAGCTGAAGATGCAATTCCCAAAGGAGTATCCCTCCCTTTGTCGATTTGCAGCCATTTCCTAAAGCCTCGGAAGATTAATCAACATATCCCAGAATAGGGCACCGAGTGGAGTAAAATTGCCACAATTTTTGCTAATTATATTTAGTTTGTTGACACCCCCCCTCCCCCCTGATAATGGAATGATTATTGAAACCATTGAGCCAATCCTTTGGGGAGTTCTCCCAATACCTAGGTATAACCACTCATGCTTCCACTTCACAGACTCTGTGCATTTCCAAAGACTCTCGTTACAATACCTTGTGTAAGAGGCATGGCTCTGACACCAGATGCCTATATACTTTTAGGTCACGATTGTGTTTAAAAAATACATTTCCTGTATCTAGAAAACATGTCGGACACAATGAAGGAAAAAGCGGCCCGCTTGTTAAAGAAAAGAGGCAGCATATCCTCTTTAGGAAGCCATGAAGTCAGGGCGAAAGAATTTTTTGGAAGAAACAAAGAGTGAGTAGCATATTTATCATTTTCTGACTTTTCTTCCCAAGATCATTCCATCTGGACAGTATAAAAACTATTCTTCAGGCTTTTTGCAAATGTCATGCTCAGTTATTCTTTTTCTACATGGTAGAATGGGTGGGAAACCTATCTGGCTTTCAGCTGCTTTGAACCTAGTGCCTGCTTTAGGTAAATGAAGAGCTGTGTTATGCAAGAGGTTATGCAAGAGGTTATCCAAGGTTATGCAAGAGGGCAATGAGGGGCACCCATGCTCCAGATGTAAGAGTAGCAGTCAAGTGGCCCGATAAAAGGGCTAAAAATCAGAACTCACATTTTCTTCACAGCATGTAGTTCTGCCCTAACTGGCCATGCACAAATACTGTGCTGTCTCGTCATATGCTTCAGCACAAGGAGAGATGAAAGGGAAAATGAAAATCTCACCACAGCCAACCAAAGACAACCAACCACACCCTAGGCCACCTCCCAACCTCCCTCGCCACCAAGGAAATATAACCAGTGAATAGAAAGAGAACCCACACAAGTGATGCTGACACAAAAACCTATACATACACGAAATAGAAGAATAGAAGCACCCTACTCTCCCTCTCTTTTCTTCTTAACCTAATACTGCATACAACACTAATGTCTCACAACAAATGAAACTGATCTGTAGAAAACACAATGACAGTGGTACCTCTGGTTACGAACTTAATTTGTTCTGGAGGTCCGTTCTTAACCTGAAACTGTTCTTAACTAGAGGCGTGCTTTCACTAATGGGGGCCTCTTGCTGCCACTGCACCGCCGGCAGACAATTTCCGTTCTCGTCCTGGGGCAAAGTTCTCAACTTGAGGTCACTCTTCGAGGTTAGTGGAGTTTGTAACCTGAAGCGTTTGTAACTCGCGGTACCACTGTATTAAAAAAGAGAATGCATGTATTTTTGTAAACGAAGAAATCTTTAATAGATTTTTTAAAAAAGAAAGGGAAAATGGAAGGAATGGTAGAGCTTAGAGCAGATGTTGGGAGTCTTTACAACTCCATCATCCCTGCTCATTGGCCTTGCTGGGGCTGATGAGAGTTGTAGTTCAGCAACATCTGGAAGGCCAATGGTTCCTCACCGGTGACTTGGAATCTAAGATAGGTGGGCTTTTTAAAAAAATCAATGCAGCTTTCAACAAGTCACTTTTAATACAATTATTACTGGGTTCTGTTTCAGCTCCATAAGTACAGTGTCTTACATGGACGAACCTGGCCACCATGATGATATTCTTCGCCCCGGGGTTCAGATGGAAAACACGTACCAGTTGGGTAAGTTTCTTTATCTTACTCACTTTCTTGTTAATAGCCTAGTCCCACTCTCTGTAGCGCACTATACAAATAATAAAAGTAATATTAATTATTATTATCATCATCTTTATTGTATTTGTTTGTTGTATTTTATGCCACTGTTTACATTATTGCAGTCATCCTACAATGAATACATTGCAACTGAGGAACAAACAAGAATAGCAATATGTGACAAATAAACAGTTTAAATCTTAAATCTTTTGTATACAACAGTAATAGCCTTAGGGCAGACAAAGTATATCCTACTGTTGGTAATTTCTGCAACGTACAAGCAGCTTATCACCAAACATTCAAGTATGACTATTGTGGTATAATGATCAAATAAATTGGAAAGACTGGAGCTTTTCTTTTTGCTGGGGGGGGGGAGCCATAGATGCAGTGTACAGTAAATATATAAACTAATTTAGAAAGCTGCCTGAGGCAAGCTTCTGCTCATAAGCCTCTTGAGGAGTCACCTGGGCATTCTGTGTGACACAGCGCGTGATCTATTTTTGCCATAAAACAGCAAAAAAAATTCTTTACAATGAGAGATATTCCATGTTAGGATATGATTCCTATTTGGTGGAGAATAAAATGGAAAACTAGAATGCTTAGGCTTTGAAATTAAAACGGTGGATTTATTTGACCAAGTAAAACATTGTGCTTGAGTACCTAAGGATATACATTATGCTTTTGTAGCAATACTTATTTAAACTAAAGGGAGGGAGGGAGGAGTGTCCTTTGTTTTTTTAAAAGGTTATAACATTGTAAGTGTTCTTCACAGACACGCTACCTGACAGAAGCTCACAGGCCCCCAGTGGTCCACAGATTGTAGTGTGGGGGCCCTTGTACTAAGTCAGTGGTTGCCAAACTTGGCCCTCCAGCTGTTTTGGGACTACAATTCCCATCATCCTGACCACCGGTCCTGTTAGCTAGGGATGGTAGGAGTTGTAGTCCAAAAACAGCTGGAGGGCCAAGTTTGGCCACCACTGGACTAAGTCATTGTTTCACTGGGTAAATGTGTGCATAGTTGGTAAACACCCCCCCCCCCCAAAAAATATTTCACAGCCTTCCAAAATAATGGTGTGAGCTCTCTCTGTGCTCCAGGTCCTGCAAAGTGCTTTCCGGTGAGCACTGTGAATAATATCTTGAAGGATGTGGTAACAAGTTATCTTCAAGAGGAAAAATATGAAGCCGAGTTGTGCAGACAAATGACAAAGACCATCTCTGAGGTACACAATTTATTAGTAAAGCAAAGTTGGAAAGTATATCGGAGGTATATCCTATAGAAAGCTCTGCTCAGAACAGCTTTTGGATACAAGAGTTCAACCTTAAGAACTATGAAGGAATATATATTAAGATGTTTGTGTAAGGAGATGAATCTAGTTAACCTTGTAGGTCAGCTGCTTCTTGGATAGTTACCACATTGCCCAGCTTATGATTTTGTATCTTGGATGTAGTGGTACAGCTAGTTTCTATATGTGCTGATGCTAACTGAGAAATCTGTTGCTACATCTTGTATCAGGAATGTGAGTCTTCTCTGTTCTGCATGACTGGCCATTGATTCCCCCCCCCCTCTCTCTCAAGTTTTCTGGGTCAAAGATCATATTTGAACAAATGCTGAGTGTCTCCCCTTTTCCTTTTTAATCACATCAGCTAGTCCACCTGTTTATGGCCATCAACTGGCACTGGAGTCAGAAGTTGTGGTTTCAAGACAGGCTTGAGCCACACTAGGGTCAACTACGAGACTGAGGGGCTCCTCCTCTGTCACTGGGCCCTGTTAGGCTTCTCTAGCTGCAGTAGTAGTGCTATAAGCATCACTGGGCAGCCGTCTCTGGTCAACCTTTAAATTTCCCAAAATGCCCCAAATGATTCTTAGTCAGGGGCATTGTGATAAATTAAAAGGGTGGCATGATCCAGTCACCTGATGGAATATTAAGCAGGGTCCCTTGGCAGGCATCAGCAGCTTCCCAGTGATGCCAAGTGCTGAACCCTGTCCCTGTGGCTCACCTGAGACCAAAATGCATTATCTGCTTCACAAGCGCTGGATATAGATATAGATGCATATGGCTGTATCCAATGATGCAGCTCCACTCACATAACAGATGTCCTTGTGCACAATTGCAACTTCCTCTTCCTCACCTGTTCCTTCCAGCCCCGCATTGGGGGACCCTCCAGAGCAAATTTCCGAGGTGCCTGTATAGGGTGCAGAGAGGAAGCAGAAGTCCCATTGCACAAACAGAACTCAAGATTTTGGTTACATCAAGGAGACTGCCAAAAACTACTTTGTAGTAGTGTTCTGTATTGGGGAGGGAGGCTTAATACTTGAAAACAGGTCACCCACCAATCAGTGCCCCCAATGATAAGGAGAATCCCCATGCCCCCACTCACAGCTACCAGAAATGCTAGGGCTGCAATCGTATTTACACTTACTCGGGATTAAGTTCCATGTAGGGCTTGATTCCGGTAAAGCATCTACAGGAACAGGCTGTCTTGACTACCAGCTAATTTTACAGGACAAAATCCATCCAGTTAAGCACTTTAAGTCCCATGCAGATGTGAAATTGTCTTAAGTTATTTGAAGTGCGTGCAATGCATCACTGGTGTATTTAGATTCTTGCCACTAGAGTAAATTAGTTAAACATTTAAACGGAGCTGTATTGTATCCTAGGTAGTTTATATTAGTTTGCTTATGAGACCATGAATTTAATTCTCTCTCTCTCTCTCTCTCTCTCTCTCTCTCTCTCTCTCTCTCTCTCTCTCTCTCTCCCCCCCCCTCTCTCTCTCCCCCCTCTCTCTTAGGTAATTAAGGCTCGAATAAAAGACCTGATGATACCAAGGTATAAAATTATTGTGATTATACATATTGGACAACTTGACAAGCAGAGCATGCAGATTGGAAGCAGGTGCCTCTGGGATACTACAAGTGATACTTTTTGCTCATATGCCTTCAAAAATAGATCTCTATTTGCTCTCGCAAATGTCTTTGCAGTTTACTCCGAGTAGCAATTAAAAGGTCTATGTGACCAAATAGACAGATACTATTTTTAGGCTGCAATCCTATGTACGCTTACAAGCAACAAGCTCCATTGAATAACCTGCATAAGATCGCTCTGCATACGTAGACTGGCCAAACCAGTAGATTAGTTCTTCTCTGTGGGCATGAAGGGTGCTTATTACTCTGAAGATAACAGGTGTTAATACCACTTGTGCAGTTCTCATTTCTGGTGTGGAAGTGTAGTGTTTGATCATGTAAACATCCCCACGGTTGGACTCTGTATCGTATTAGTGATATCATAATGGGTGTGCATGAGGCCTAATTCATTGTGTTTATGTTCTTGAAAAAGTATCAAAATACAGAACCAGTTTACACTTGTCTGTTCTTATCAAGGTGATTGCCTCGAAGTGTGGCACTTTTGCTTTATGTGTGAACTCTCATTTTTGCATTTGCAGGACAGTGTGTATTATGTCTCCGTTAAAAGGCAATTTCAATCCTACCCTTAACCATACGCAATGGGTGATGGTGGTGGTAACTTTCTTAAGGTTTCCCTTTCTGCCCTTTTAAAAGGCTTGATATGGGCTCCACTGTGCAAGGGAGCACCCAGCTTCTTAAAAGTGAACTTTGTCCAGTAGCTGAAACTGAATAGTCTGAAGGCAAAGTGTGGATAATTTTTTAGCTAAAGTTTTAGCTAAAGTTTTAAGGAAGAGCCTGGAGAGTCAGTGCTTGGCTCACCTCTGGTATTTGGCTCACAATATGACAAGGGGCTATGAGGACTGTGCTGTCTGGCTGGCATGATGACACATATCTGATTGTTGTCGGTAAAGCTGACTCTAGCACATTTACTTCATATCACAGTGAGCCAATGGAGCCTGCCATCTCGTCTTACAAACAACACATGTGGAATGAACGCTACATCATGACATGCTGTTATTTCAACTGTAGCATTGTGAGGGAACATGGCAGCCTAGTTGACCACTGGTTCCAGCTGTTGTACCGCTTAAAACAGCTCAAAAGTTTTGTTGAAGCAAAAAATAGTTGATGTATTATTTTTAAGACACTGATGTCCCTGCCTTTACTGGTAAGCCCTGCCTCCAAAAACTTAGCGCCCTTCTGCCCCCCCAAATCTATTGGATTATCTCCTCCAGTGTTTTCCCTATTCCAATTTCCCACCCTCGTTTTATTTAGCAAAATTTATATGGCACTTAATTTTTTAAAAAAAACAACAACTTCTAAGCGGTTTACACAAAAGGTATAAAATATTCATCAAATATTTTGCAATGAAAATAAAAAATGGTAGACATAATACCAGGAAAAGCTTTTCTGGCGTTCATTCATCCTGAAGTTAATCTAGACAGGTTTGGTCAGAAGTACCGGTAAGTTGTCTGTTCCTAGAAGCTGTCTCATACATGGTTAGACCATTGGTTCATCAAGTTCCATATTGTCTACTCTGATTGGCACCTGCCTTCTAGGATTTCAGATAGGAGTATTTCTACCTGGAGATGGGAGGAATTGAACCTGGGATGCTTTGCATGTAATCTGTCACTTAAGGTACAGGTCCCTTATCTAGAAACTGGTATTTGCTCTTAAGACTCCCTGAGTAAACAGAACTTAATCAGTGTCAGAGGGTTTTTGGTGGGTGTCTTCTTTTTTTAATTCCAAGCCTAGCACTGCACTGGCAAGAAGGAACAGCAGAAGCCATGTTGCGAACTGCAAATTTATTGTGAAAGCAGGAACTACGGAAAAGAGAGCTGTTTGAAATACAGATGTTAAAAGACCGTTTCTCAATTTGTACAGTATCCCAAATGGAATGGCACTTAGGAAGTACTTCAGAGCTCGGAACTACAAAGTAGGATATCAAAAATACCTATTTCTAGATGTTTCTGATGTATTGTTAGCTATGAAATAGCATACATGCCACTGTCTGATACATTTTCAGCACAGTGAACTTATGGTGCTGTCGCTGCAGCCGACCAGACAGCAAGTGGCTGTGAGTCGCATAATATCTTCATTCCTTTTGTGTATAGACTTTCGTTCCGTGCCCCATAGATCTCCTTCAGCTTCAGAACTGGACTGGATGAATTCTTTGCTTAGGTATTCTGGCTTTTGGATCACCTTTTCATTGGCACCTGTTGAGTCATTTGTGTCAAGTGGTGAATGCAGGTGGCTTTCTTGACCTGTTGCGTGCAAATGATAAAAATAAGAAATCTGGAGATAAACTGAAATTAACTTTGGATGTTGAACTTCAGGCAGTCCAGTGATCAAGACAACTTTGATGTTGCCCAATCTATTTCTTTTAATTTGGGTCTGAAATATTTACAGCCTATACTGGGAATGCAATCCTAAGAAAACTTGGCATACAGTAAAATTTCACTATTGACGCCTATCACTAGGATTGTCCTAGTTCCGCTGAAAAACAAGGTATGTGAGGAATGAGGAAGTGAGGGATCAGCTTCTCTACTATATTTTCCTATATCCAGATAGGATTTTTATTTCCAAGGCCACAGATACAAAAACCAATCTGCTTGGCTTCTGTAGGATTCGACAGTTACCATCTCAGTACCAGGATATACAGTACTTGTTAATAAACTCTTTCAAAACTGGTTTTTAATTTTTTTTGAACCTAAATAACAGCAAAGCTATTACTTCAGGTATATCTTAAGACACAGGAATAAGCCTCAGTTTCCCAGAGTTAAGAAATACTTGTGTACAAACCCCAAATGAGATTGCTTATTACTATATTATAAATATTTGTGCTGTTTCTAAGCACTATACAGGATCCTGTTGCTTATCTTTAAAGCCTTGCATGGCTTGGGACATGGGCACCTGTGGGGATTTTTGCCTCCACACACCCCTATTTATTCACTAAGATAATCGTCCAAGTGCCCCCCTCCATCCACAGTGGGGCACAGGCCTTTCCTCAGTTGTCACCAGTCACCACCTCATTTATGGAACTCTTCCTCTACGAGGTTTGACTGACACCTTACTTTATATTTTCAGCACCAATGACTTTTAGCACCTAGGCTTGCAATTATTAAAGTGCAATTCTGTTCATGGCAGTTTTTACCTACTGTTTTAAACTTAATTGCTTTGTCATTATAGATCTGGGTTTTTGTTTTTGGTTTTTTTTTAATTATGTAAGCCGCCCCAATGTTTCTGTTGGGAGTGCAGCATAGATCATTTTAAAAAATAAACAAAGAAAATCCACCAACCCTGGCTTTTGCATGCAAAAACATTCTGTGTGTAGTATTTGGACCGCGTATAATCCAAATTGTTACCTGTGAGACTTTTTGGAAAGTGAGTCAGCTGCCTCCTCCAGCGAGACCCTCCGCAAGTAAAGACGACAGCTCTTACAAAGTCCCTTCCGCAGAGTTTTCTTTCCGCTGCTGCTTCAGAAATGGCCATAGAGAGAAAGAGCAAAAGCATCCCTAGCACCGCAGCCTTCATCTTGCCGAAACGGTATCTGACTAATCAGAGCAGGGAAGAAAAGGATGGGACTTCTGAAGACAGGAGCCAAGACCACAGGCCAATTTATACAGCTTGCTCCTGTTTTCTTGTTTGCCAAATGACGGGGTTGATGATGTTTACAATGCTTGCCGAATATTTCTTGCAACAGTTTAAGGTGCTTTTAGGATTCACGCCTGGGTTGCTCTCAAATGGTGATTCAGGTTATAATATGTTGCTATATTGTCTAAGAATAGCAACACACACAGCAGGGCAGTGTGTTTATGGGGGGCCCCGCACCTTAGATCAACATTGCAAATATGCACTTTCTAACAGTTTTATTGTACACTTCCCTTAGAATAAATGCCATTAGCCACTATAACATTTTAAATAGTGGGCAAGCTTAGCCATTTGATATATTCTTTGCTGCTTTGCCATTTTTTAATACGCTTTGAAGGAACTCCTGGCTTCATCTCCCCCCCCCCCCCCCCGGCATTTAGATCCAGAGTACAACTTTCTATGATAATACGTATCTGTATTTGTTCCGCTGGCACTATTTTATATATATATATATTACAAGTGTACTTACTAGCATTTGGGAAAGAATTTGAAAAGTGTCTATGATTAATTCTTGGAATACCTGATAACAGATTTCCCCTTGATTGCCTTTTCCATATGCTTGATAGTTGTGTGTTATACCACCTAATTTGAGATAACCATGTCAGTTTCTGAGACCACTGAATTTTTCATTATCATGGATAAAGTCACTGTTGCAAACAGTTCAAGGTGATGAAGCAGAGGTATCTTGCTACAGTCCTGTTTTACTTCTGGAAAATGTGTGTGGCTCTGAGATTCTCTCCATTTGTAAGGAAGCCCAAAGTAAGTCTGATTTTTTGTATTCACAATCTCTGGATCTGTTTTAAGTTTTCCCTGAAAGCAAACCCTCAGGGCAGCACTCCTCCCTTCTTATATATACCGCTTTCACTGCTTAGTATCACTAAAACAGCACCTGGTCCCTGCAAGCTGCAAAGATCTTGCTGACATTCGTCTTTCCCAAGGATCCCATTCCTCTCATCCCTACAACCAAGGGAGACTAGCACTGGGTTGCTCTTAATTTCCTTTGATTCTTCATCCTTTGGGGCACGTCCGGGGATGGCTATATGTGATCCACTTCCTATGTAACTGCGGTAGAGTGAACCCCTTACCATTATCACCATGTTGAGTTGAGCATCATGGGACCATAGAGTCTGAGATGGTACTGAGTCAAGTGGATGATTTCATTGAAGGGTTTTGCTTTGTGTTTTTTAAATGCAAAGCAGATTGCAGGAAGTTGCCATCTGGATCAGAATTTCAGAGATGGGAAAGGGAGAGGTACTTATCTCTTTCCTTGTGGCCCTTTTTTTTTCTTAGCAAAATCATCCCGCTCCAAACTATTTTCAGTTTTACTCATGCCGATTTATCATTCATTGTATGCTATGTGGATTTTTTTTTTAGACTTTGCTAAATGGTACTTTTTTTTGTCTCCTGTGATGCTGGTGGTGTAGGTTAGTCTAATACTTTTTGACTAAAATATAATCCTTGTACTAAACAGTAGAGATTAGAAGTTCTCTGATTAACACCTTGCATATAGCAGATATACCACGAAGACCCCTATTGACTCCTGTTATCACCCATGTTCTCCAGCATTAAAAAACTAAATGTTTGTTCACTAATATTTACCTTGATGCTTACAAATGCATTGAAAATATCATTCTGTACCTTAGTAGAACCAGTAAGTAAACCAATGTTTCCACTCAATAAAAGAAAGGAACTAACATCTTATCACATTTTGGGATAATGATTAACACACTGTTAACACTAATAGTATATTTAGAAACATAGAGGAAATAGAGTTGTCACAGTCTCTTCATAAAAATGTGCAAAATGCACATGGAAATGGGTTATAATGTGCTTCTTAATGTGTCTATATTTTTTATCTGTTTAAACATCCAGTGCTTTTTCTAAACTGTTGAATCCAGTTTAATGTTACTGTAGTTAAATATAATGCCCATGTGTGGCAGCTCTCCTGGACTGTACAGTGGAACCTCGGTTGTTGAACATAATCTGTTCTGGAAGACCGTTCAACTTCTGAAACGTTCAACAACTGAGGCACAATGGGCGGTCGGCAATTTCAATGCAGAAAATTGAGAAACGTGCCTCAGAACCTGTTCAACTTCTGAAGCGCGTTCAAAAATGGAAGCAATAACTTCCAGGTTTTTGGTGAATGAAACATTCAGCTTCCAAGATGCTTCAAAACCAAGGTTCTACTGTACCTGCAAAGGAAGCAAGAGTATTTAAATGCAAGACTTTTGAGTCAGGAGACAGGATTTGCAAAGTTTAAATGCTGGGACATAATCTGGAGGCCTTTTCTCCTGCCCAAATAATCCATGTTTTCCAATAACCTATGAAATGCTATGTAGGTGTCTATAGTATTTACAAAAGCATTTTCTTGCCAGAGCATATAACGCAGGTTTAGCTTCTGCCTCCTGGAGAGTCTTCAGCACATTGTTTTACTATACTACATTGGTAGCAAGAATTGATTACAGTATCTCACTTTAGCAGTGTGTGTAAAGACTGGGACTTCCCAAGCAAACATCTGTGGCTTTTCAAAATAATTCCCAACAAATTTATTCCCATATATAAACTCACACACACTTAATGGTTGGTTGGTTGGTTGTTGCATAATTAACTGCTAGGCATTAAATATCACATCCTTTTTTCATGGAATATTGCTGTAAAAAATCTACACTGGACTGGTCAGAACCGAGCCAATCATATCATGCAAAGCATCCACCTGAAAAAGACAAAAAGGAGGTGGATATATACGTTAACAAACCTGATAATTCGACAGCAAGTGGTAAAAAAGTAGGAAGAGTTTGCATTAGTTCTTTTCTGAGTGTAGTCAAGTTCTGAATGGAAAAAGCCTTATTATAGCTAAAACTTTATATTATTAGAATTAGAATTTATATACTCCCTATACCCAGGTGGTCTCAGAATTTACAAAAAAAAAAATTCCAAAGTTGCATCTACATCATAAAGCTGGGCTTGTGTGGTTTATAAAAATGTTACTGGTGCGCTGAGGAATAAAATAAGCCACTTAAGCCGCCTTCTGCACATGAATGCAGCTGAACATAAGTTTAACTAGCAGCGCCTTTCATGAATGGCTAGTCCTTCTGCAGGTTGCTTTGCTAACGTGCCTTTGGCTTATTGGGCAGAAACGCTGCTGTTTGGGAAGCTATGTTCCAACCTCATTTGTGGATGGTCCCACCCTATTTCCATACCATTCCCAGCTCTCATAACTTGAACATGTATTGTGAGGCATTTGTAGTCGAACGCTGTGGCATAGTTGCAGCACCTAAACTAGGGTCGCCGTATTTCAAAAAGTAAAATTCCTGACACCCACAAAGTTGTTCCCACCAAAATTGGGAGTGAACCCAAATCCCCCCGACTCCATTTTTACACCCCAAAACCAGGACATGTCAGGAATTTACCTGACGTAAGGCAAGCCTACCTAAACAGAGCATAGTCCAGCTGGTTAACATAGGGACACTGATTAACTTGCACTACGCACATGTGAATCAGCAGTGGGGCTTAGTTAGCTATTAGAAGGGCCCCCGGTTGGGGTAGGCTACTTCAGCTTTTAATGTTGCAGAACGTACCTTCTTACTGTCTGGAGGGATCATATTTCTTAGTGCGTACACGGTGACTGATCCTTCACTGTCGCCAATTAGAAGGCAATCTGCGTTTTTAGCAAAAAGCACAGCCGTGAATTTCACAGTTCCAGTGGCAGGATGCACAATCAGGGGATCCAGGCTACATGCAAAACAATGGCATACAGTATAAAACTGATGGCTGCAGAGCTCTGCGGGATATCCCATTGTGAGATATGTTCCTACCACAACTACTACGGTATTATTGTTTGCTGTTTGCTTGCTTGCTTGCCTCACAAGTTACTTTCCTCCACTACACTACCCTAATTATTCCTGCTAGTAATGCTGATGTATATAACACCATTAAAGTTAGGAAGCCGCATAATGTATATCCTTAGCTAAATGTTTGACCCTGCAGCATTGGTTCTGCCCTGTCCCATTGCTCCATTCCAGTTGGCTGTGGTCTCTGATTAGGCCCCTTAGTTGAGCACTAGGGAGAAAAGCTATATTCATGGAGCTCCTTCCAGTTGGGTTTTAAGGAATCAGGTGCAAGTGTTTCTCCCAACGATACACAGCTGCTTAGCAAACAGGAAATATATACAATGGCAGAAGATCATATTTTGTACAGTGGTACCTCGCAAGACGAATTTAATTCGTTCCGTGAGTCAATTTGTTTTGTGAAAAATTCGTCTTGCAAATCGCGGTTTCCCATAGGAATGCATTGAAATTTATTTTCTTTTTTTTGCCCATAGGAACGCATTAATTAAATTTCAATGCATTCCTATGGGAAACCACGATTCGCAAGACGGATTTTTCACAAAATGAATTCATCTTGCAAGTCACCATCAGATCGCAAGACGCATTCATCTTGCGAAAAATTCATCTTGCAGGGCATTCGTCTTGCAAGGTACCACTGTAATGCATTCCATGTATGATACACTGTGTTTACTTTGTTCAAGAGTAACTGGGTACAGTAACTTTTTAGATACATAGATGTATAAATTGATTTTAAGAAAATGGCTGATTCTTACGTGCTGACACTAAGATCCCAGATTTCCACCCTGGTTTCGTTCGCTGCTGCAAACACATATGCTGAAGTGGGAGACCACGCTATATCATAAATAACATTGGCAGTGGAACTGAAAGTCAAAACAGGGCGGACTGAATCCTCGCGCCACAATATAATACTCCAGTCTGCAGAACAGCTTAGAAACACTTCTGTACTGAATGGATTCCATGCTATCTTGTACACCGGGCCCTTGAAATAGAGAGAGAAAGAGTAATTGCTTCATTTTATATCACACATACACACACATATTCAAAGATTAGTGCAGAAGCATGCTGCACCACAGCACTGAAGCCCAACAAGATTTTGGGAGACACTGAACTTCTCTAAGCAGTATGTGATGGATGGCACAGCTTTAGCTAGGTTAAGCAGATTGGCCTGAATCCAAAGGAGATGTTGAATTCATACACTCAGGGGAGACCCATGCATAGCTGAAGCCTCTTTTACAATTTGTACCACAGTAGCTGTGCTAGCTGAAAAAGGCAAGCAGAATGGCAGTTAGGGCCTGCTAGAGGGTTCTTGAAAACTGAAGAGAGCCCTGGCTCTGCTCGGTGCCTCGCGTGTATGTAAGCTTCCTCCTTTGGTTTCTCTGCATGTTTAAATTTATACAATAGCATTTTGAGTTCATGACTGTCAAGGAAGTTTGCAGAGGTGTTCCGGGACACACTAGTTCAAGGGGGCAACCCCTCCTGCTATTATTGAGGGACACAATGCCATCGGATTGCCTCCCTAACAATGGGAGTTGTACTACTGTGCTCTTCCTCTTGTCTTTAGGAAGACAGAACCCCAAATATGGTCAGGAATGCAACAGGAATGCTTGAGGGGAGGAAGGTTTCAGGGGAGACAATCTGGTATGGTGATCAGAATCCTGGAAATCTAGGGCAGCTGTCAACTTCAGCCACACAGTGTGAGGCAGGATGTGTGGAAGCAGGTCTGGGAGAGGATAAGGAGGCTTGCAGCACCTTGGACAGATCACTTGAATAGCAGCTTTCTCCAATGGACTTTCAGTTCCATCCAAGGCCCTTCATCTCTTTTTCAGCCCTGACCTCCTCCCAGATTCCAACCCTTTCTTGAGAAGGGAAAAGCCTTAAAGGGGTAGCTTATAAGTCTGGAGCCAAGCAGTTGCCTCTGTTTGGCTTCCTGACCACTGATGGCAATAAGGGGCATCTGGCATTGTCGGGCTCAATATTTCAGAGGCACTAGGCTCAGGAGGTGCTGCCTTTGGGGCACTGATGGTTCCAGGCTACCAATGTCGGATGTGATGTTACGGACCAGGCCTCAGTCCCCTGCCAGTGTTATGGGTAGCATGGCTTTGAAAGACACCTCTGTGTCTGTGAGTCTTGGCTGCCACTTGAAGCCAAGGTTCCTCCTGTTTATTTCAGTGGGAAAGAGAACTTGTAAGTGCATTATCACTTGTCACCCACAACCAGCTGCCTTATCTTGCATCAGGGCAGGACCTGCTTAGCTTATAGTCAACAACCTGGCATTCCAGTTTGTATAATGACCTAGAAGATAGCTGGTTTTAAATGGTTGGTCCAGAGTCATCTGGCCTAGTCTGGTTGAGAAACCTTGATTTCTAAACTACGTATGCAGTATTCAAGAAAGTATTATTAAAGTATGTGGTTCATTAGTCATTGATTTACCCAACACAGAGAATTTGGTACCTGAAGAATCCTGTCAGGAGAATATGTGAAGTGGGCTTAGGAGCCAGGTATACATAGCTGGAGTACAACTCCCATCAGCACCAGCTAGCATGGCCATTGGTCAGGAATTATGGGGGTTGTAGTCCAGCCACATGTGGAGAGCCACAAGTTCCCCATCACTGGTGTAAAGGGTACTAAAGACAGCGTGTGAGTATCTGTGCATCTACTTATTCAACCCAATTTTATTTATGTTTACTCACTTTGTGTCCCCTGTAGGTCTCCAAGTACTGCTCATTGTAAGAACAAGAGCATTTGTGAATAAAACCTTCCTCAGTTCCAGCCAAGTATATATTAGTGTCCTGAAACAAAACCAAATTACTGTAAATGGCTTTGACTTTATCCAGATTGGGCATATTCTTTAGAATCTTCACTGCAGGAAAATGTCGGGCTTGCTTCTCTCCTTTCCTTTTAAAGTAGAGTCCAGTATAATGGAATTCTCAAAGGCTTGAGCCAGAAGTCCCAACTAACCACATGTTCCAGGAATAAAGCAGACATCCAACAAACAACATCCAACAAACCATAATAATGCATGAAAGAGGTTCATGTTTCACATGTTCGGAAGACAGTGCATGCAGAGGGGAAATATGACATTGTGAAGCCACCTTCAGTTTATTGACCATGTTAATGCTCCCAGCCCCTGGAGTGTGCTTGTATCTCCTCTCCTTTTCCTTTTAAGGTAGATTAAGCAGAATTGGGTTTTGATATAGAGTGGCGCTGCACCCAGCCTTGCCCAAAGTGGCTGATTCTACCAGCTCAGAGCTACAATCCTCGTTGTTTTGTTTGATGGGAGCCCTCCATCTGGTTCCCTGGAAATATTAGGAGAGGCTACTAGTACATTTTTTAGCATCAGATGGGTTATAAAATCTCTGCAGTCTTTGGAAAGATGTCCAAAATTCTCTGCTCTTTATGTCAATCTAACATGCTAAACTATAAAACTTGTTCAGAAACAACCAATGAGTAGGAGGAACAAGCAGGACCCCCCCCCCAAATTCCTTGCTGTCCATTGTCTTCAGCTACATTATCACTTTGATCTATGTGGACAAAACATTCAGAAAACATCATAAAAGATTAGGATACCTTTGGATGGAAATCAAAGGATAATCCTGGAGCTTGTCGAGATATCAGTGCTTCGCTTTTCTTTTCTGCCCCTCCCTTTTTCTTGTCACTTGCTGTTCGCTTGAGTTTCATCAGATCTGAGTTGAGAAACAAATGCATATAGATGGTGAAACCTCCTGTTTCATTATGAGGGCTATAGGGACTGTTTCTCTTCTACACAACACATTGTCATTACAAACTCTCCTTGTCCACTATTGGAGCTAGTGAGTACTGTATAAGAAAGAACTAGGGCTATTTGCAAACAGCCCTCTTTAAAATAAGTTGAAATCCCATTGGCCAGCTGCTTGGTGGGGAAAGAGGTGAATAATTCCAGTTTACTGCCTCCCCTTCCAAACAACTGATTGACAAGATTTGGGCCTCTTTTTAAAAGACCTATACGTACAGTTCTAGTTGCTGGATTTGGAAAGGTAAGCAGGAAGCATCTGTTTGCGGATTCACCTTCTGATTAGTGATACATGTACAGAAATCTGTTTCCATGTTCACATAGGCCGTGCTGTGGATGCGAGGGGTTCATTGGTTTACTATAGGGGTTTACTTTGGTAATCGGAGATGAAATAAAGCCATTTGTGCACTCAATGGGATCACAGCCCGTATGTGTAGTTCCCTGTGCTGTATAACCGGGAGTGTCTTTATTATTCCCTAACTTAATTACTGAATTGTTATTATTTTATCCCACCTTTCAACATGTAGCACCCAAAGTATCTGGCAATAATATTAAAAAGACAAGAGCATAAAAAAGATTAGACACACACACACACACCATTTAAGTAATTCCAAAATGTTTGGATTAAAGTGACAGCGCTTACCATTGCAGCTTAATCCTTTCCGAACAAACCACTTAGTCACTCTGCCGTCTGCTGATATGGAGACTAGTATCTCCCCTTTGTCTTCTCCTGTTATTCCCCTGTCCTGCTCAACCCACCTCAGCTGCCACACAGGGCCCAAGTGTTTATCGTAAGATTCGCTGAAACGAAGATTGGTACCAAACTCAGCTTTGTGATGCATACAGTTAAACGCAAGACAGTAAAAAAAGGGGAAATGGTATTGCAGGCAGGGTAAATCAGAGGGGTGGGACAAGGATGCCACTCTTATTTGTGTGCCTTATTATGTTTGTTTTATTTGTGCACCTTTTCATATGCTGGATAGGCGTCTCAAAAGTTGGAAGTGAACTGGGCGCCTCTGGACTTCCAAGTATGTCTGATTGCGGGAGTTGGAGGTGGGAATGCAAGTACATATAGGAAACAACACGGGGGTGCGGGCAAGTAATGAAAATACACCTGAAACTGTGTGGGTTGTATGCCATTACCTTAATAGTGGAACTCATATGCTAGAGAGAAATTTCTGCGCAGAAACCATGCTGTGCCCTGCGAGGGCGGGGGCGCCGGAGCAATCTCCGCCCCTCAGCGCCAGGGCGGCCGACCTGCTTGAGACTGCCCTGCAGGCAGACAAGCGGCAACAGCCCCTGCCTGTCCTTGGTGCCTGCCTGCCTGCCTTTGCTGTTGGCGCTGGGGGGAGAGGAACGAACGGAGAGAAAGGGCAGCTTTCTCTTCCTTCGTTCCTCAGAGCCGGCATCTGACGGGGGTTCGGAAGCCCCGTCAAATGCTGCTCTGTCGGGCTAGGTGGGGGGGGGAGCGGAGGAACACGCTAGTTCTTCTTCTTCCCTTCTTCTCGCGCTAGTTGCCCTTTGTGTTCCGCTGGTCTCTGCCGGTTGCCCCTCACTGCTCGTGGCAAACGGCAGAGACCAGCGGAACACAAAGGGGAACCAGCTGCAGCGCAGGAAGAAGGCAAAGGAAGATCAGCTGAGAGGCGCTGACAGCTGCTCCCGCGCTGCAGCTGGTTCCCCTTTCACTAAAAAAACCTTTTGCAAATAGGTTTTGTGATCAGAGGTTTTTATGGCTACGCTTCGCAAGATGAAGCGGCGGCCATAGAAAACCTCGTCGTCTTGCGAGGCAACCTCCGATCGCAAAACCCATTCGTCTAGCGAAAGATTCGTCTAGCAGGGCATTCGTCTAGTGAAGCACCACTGTATGTGCCCCGAAAAGGAACAGACTGCTGGTTATTTTAAGAGATAGGAAAATGATATCTGGGTTTTGAGGGCTCTCTAAGCTAACAGCATCAGGAGAGGCAAGGATCTGGGTTTCAGATGGAGGGCACTGGATTTGGCTGTCTGCTGGGAATGTTTAAACTGTTTCTCCATGTATATCCCACCTGTGTATTTGGAAATAAATTCAAATAATCAGAAACTGCAAAATAACATAAGCTTCCAGTGATGTCCTCCTAAAGGAAACCAAATATAAGAAGCACTGGCACCCCTGAAACTCCTCCTTGTCAGAGAGGTGGGGAGAGTCTAATACAACCAATTAATCCTCCAGTTTTTCAGAAAAGCCAGAGGCGAGATTCAGAGAAGTGTAAATGTTTAGATCCAGACAAATAATATACTTTATAATGTAATAAACAACATGTGAAGGTGCCTCAACAAGACTTACCTGGTATCTAAAACTGAAGTTGGATAATGGGTCTGGACATTGTAGACTGCTATTGTCCCATTGTACAATCCAACTGCTAAGAGGTTTGGATTGGCTAGAGAGAAATCCAATGCAGTTACCCCATGAGGAGATTGATAGACACGCTCTGGCCACTGAGCAGGAGGAAAAAATCAAATCTGCATTAACTAAGAGAGCATTCACACTTTATAAACAATCAGGGACCCCAGAAATTATTTAAAATTTAGGAGGAGGGTGTGATTGGCTGTGATAAGTTTTACTTCCTTTTAAGGTGCATTTCTGAAACATTCTGAGTGTATCTTCTTTGCATGTAGATTAGAATTTTGTTTAAAAAAGACAAAATATTGGAATGGATTCAACTAACCCCATGCACTAGCAGAAGCCAGCACAATGGGGCTTTCTGCCCTCTCCTGACCCCAGGAGCCCCACTGTCTCCCTCAATCCACTCTGGAGAGTTGGGAGAGAACCCTCAGAACAGTTTGCAGAGGAAGGTTGTCAGTCCATCTGGCAAGTGGAAATGCTTCTGCTGACAGGACAATATGAAGAGTGTTAACATTGGATTTCATCCCGTAATTTCTAGCAACTGATAGAAAATAAGATACTTTAAAATTCTGAAATTCAGTTATTGAACATTAAAGCTACCCTACATTATTTGTTGCAGAAAAGGAAGGGGAGAATGCCACAATAAATGTATTTTAAGTCAACTGCTTATAGGTATTGATGATTAAATGATATATAATTCCTGTTAAATAACATAAATTAAAATAAGACAAAATGGAACTTTATGCATCTGTTGTAATCAGCAGGTACAAATGGAGATTTTACATTTCTGGTTACTTTTTTGTAATACTGTATATGGTTCAAGATTGGCATGTTTTCTGTACTACAGCATTTATAACATGGCTTAGTGATGCTTATCCATACTGTATGTGGGAGGAAGTCAACTCAGGGGATCTTACATATGAGTAAGCTTAGGACTGGGTGGTTAGATTATAAAATTGCTCTATATCATAAGATAAGGAGAGGGTATAAGTGAGCTATTTGTGGTCTTAACGAGGAAGCAAATCTGAAGGCCTCATGGCCCTAAGGAAGGGTAAAAAAGAACTCTGCTGCTACATCGCCGTTGTATCTTATCAGTGAATAATATCAAATTAACCAAAATCAAAAGAGCCCAAGTATTGTGTTACCGTTGGGTTCTTCAGTGACCAGCAGCAAGTCAAGCCTTTTTTCTGCTCTTTAAAACGAAACTGTCCATAACCAACAGCCAGTAGATCCTAAAAACCAATAACACATGATTACACTACCAAGCCACAGCAACCATTGAGATAGCTATGTGTCCTTTGAGACTCTATTTAATTTGGAGTGAAAACCTACTTGTTATGGACCCAGAGCAGCATCAGTAGCAAGACTGTTCACTGCTCATAGGGTCCGGTCAGTGTTTCTGCCCCCTGTTGTGACCTTTAACAGCTGGCTCCTTCTTCCATTCACCCATCTATTGCCACTATCATTACTATTGCTGTCCAAGTGTACGTACTGTATATTGTTACGTGCTAAAGGGATTTGATGCTGAAAACTGGCAGTGATTAGTTAAGCTGCTGTGATGTCATGAAGCTATCACAGAACTGTTTTAACTGCTGTGATCAGGAAGGTCTGGCCAACAGAATGTTTGCAAGTGGGCTACCTTTTGTGAGAAAAGTGAAAAGCCCATCTTTCAAACAAACAAAAGACTGGTCACTTGCCAAATGTGGGCAAGCATTCCCAATAAACGAATGACAGAGAAACACAGGAGATGATATTGAGGGACGGGCCAAACACAAGCCAGCCTTTTCTTCTGTGGCAAATTATTATTATTTTTTAAAATGAGTTTATTTGCAAATGCAGCTTTGACAAGCTTAGAAATTCTACTCCTAAAACACTGTTTTGACAGTGCAAAGAACAATTGTTCGGTTTTTTTTCAAGTGTTTAGAGGTCACTTACAGGATTCAATTTGTTCCAAGCTAGGCAGCTCACATTGTTTCCTCTCATCAAATCACATGCATAGGTCCACAAGCCTTCTATATAAGGTGGTAGGATTTCCTCTCGTCCTGAACTAAATTCTAACAGAAGTGATGACCTAACAGAGAGCGCTTCCTCCTCTTCCTCCTCTTCCTCATCTATGGATTCCTCTTCAAATTCAGAAAGGCTATGTTCAGATTTGACAGTCGGCTCTAGGAACATGTGTGAACACAGAAAACATTGCTGTTTTTCCATCCCCAAATAGAAATAGCTATACCAGAAAAGGCCTATAATCAGGTTAAACCAGCATCTCTGTATCTCCCATAATGCCTAGCTACATTCACTGCTCCACATATGGGACGTTCTCTGTTCCTCCTGATATGAACGCCACCCCCTGTTTTGTTGCCCTCCATATTTGCTAAATAATGTAAGTAGGAGGAAGAGTTCTGTCTGTGCTGGCAGGGATGTATGAAAATCCTGGTGCACCTCTGATGATTTCACTGGGGATGTGGGAGGAGCAGAAGCCTCCAAGCTTGCCCCCCCCCCATTTGAGCAGAGGTCTGGCCCTTGCTACCAACCTGACGGTGTGATTGGGGAAGGGGGTAGGTGCTAGGGGTTAAGATCTTCAGAGAAAGGCTAGATCCTTTCAGATGTTTGGGGCACCGTATTAGTGCCAAACTAGACATTTGCTTGATACATTACTTGAGACAGTGTTGGGGTTTTCCTTCCTTAGTTACAGGTGCATGCTTTTTTGGGAGGTGGGGATCTTTACAGGGACAGTGGGGGGGGATGAAGGCTTATCTCTTTCCTACCTTAGCATGGTCAAAGCCAAATTTCCCTCCCCTCATAAAGCTAGAATGCTTAGGACAGAACATTCCTTAGTATGCTGGTAATGATGGAAAGAAAAGCTTGCTGGTTCTTTGAGTGCCATTTAGCACCACACTCTGACTGACTGATCTGTGACTGTAACCAGAGGACACTGAATTTCCACAAGACATGGTTGTGATCAGATGGTAGGTGCTTCTGAGTAATTTCCTGCACCCTTTAGTCTGCCAGATGACCATTTTGTTGTTACTTAAATACGTGTGGCCCAAAATTTTGCCCCAGTGGAATTTAGCACTTTGTGATTGGTTTTAGGGTTCCAGCCCCAAATGATCCATGACTTACTATTCTACAGTATTGGATTTTTAAAAATAATAATAATAATAATAGTGTAGTTGAAATGTATGTGCTTTGGCTAAAATCAACAAATATATGTGTAAATCAATATGCAGTTTTCTGTTATTTGAACAGGGTTGACTTTCAGAACCGCACAATCACGGTTATCACCAGCTATCTTTAAGGACAAACACAGATTTGGAATCAAAGATTTTGAGTATTGCTGTGACTGTCCTGATCTCATGGTTTCCCGCCCCAACCAACGATGGAGCGTGTCCACGGGAGGGCAGGGTGCATAACTACAGTAGCCTGGTTCCTAAGGGATTCTGTGTAATTCGGCCTGGTGCCTGGAATGGAGGAAATAACACTGGTTTGGATCACTATGGTAGATAAACTTGAGGAAATAAAGTTTGTCATCCCCGCTGCGGCCACCTACATTTTGCTAGAGGGTCTGGGGCTACATTGTTCAGAAGGGTCCCCTGATTCTCTATAGAGGGTCTTTTGGGGAGGCAAGGTGGCTTCCAGGAGGCTTCACTTGTGCTCACTTGTTTTAAGATCCAAGTCAGTGCTGTTTCCCTCCCTCACTGCAGAGGGAAGGAAGGAAGGAAGAACGTTAAATGAATAAGTGGCAGGGCTCAGTCATGCCCATAGGGGGCACTGTGTGCCTTCCAAGTTCCTCCAAGTCACCACCTCCTGTGGTTTCAAAGAAAGGAGAAGCAAGTCTTGCTAAACCAGATAAGCTCAAGTTTCCTAGCAGCAGGCTTAGAAAGAAAATTAAGAGGAGGAAGCACAGAGGCCAGCAAGATTTATTTGCCCCTGCTCACCGCTTGTGGATTGGGGGGGCGCTGCATTTCCCCCCACCCCATGCCACCACAATGTTGGAGAGAACTATATCATAGCTGCCAAGTTTTCCCTTTTCTCGCGAGGAAGCCTATTCAGCATAAGGGAAAATCCCTTAAAAAAAGGGATAACTTGGCAGCTATGCTATATTAACTTAGCCTAGCCTACCTCACAGGGCTGTTGCAAAGATTAAAGCAGGGAGGGGAGAATGAGGTGCACAACTTTGAGCTCCTGGGGCAAAAGAGCAAGATACAAATGTATAATGTCATTCACAGAACCTGTAAAAGAAATAAACATGCCAAAAGCCAGAAAAGCAGCCTCCCCCTTGCTTTAACTGCAACATTTCAGTTCTGAATTTTGCAGCTAAATACTAGTGCCCCCACCAAAAAAAGCTACCAGCCCTGATAAAAAAAACAACAAGCAAAATAATAGTAATGCTCTAAATACGTGCAGTTTCGCAGCTTTGGTGTCTGAATTACCTGCCTAGAATAGCCTCCCTCACAGGGCGGCAATGATGCAGAGTGAGTGGGGCATGTGGGATGCCCACAGGGACACTGTTTCAGGCGTTTCTGCTGCCCAAGGCAGCTGCTTCACCTTGCCTCATGGTTGGGCCGGGCCTGCTAAAAAGTGTTTTAATAGCTTGTTTTTATACAAATCACACAATTTGTTTCCAGGAGCAATGGAAAATCCATTTCCATTTCAATAAGGTCTGTTGGTAATAAGGGTGGTTCCAAGATAAAAACCATTCATTAGCCGAGTTAGAGAAAGTCACAAGAGTCTCATTTAAACTAAGAAATACTTGCAGTTACTTTTGCAAGGAAGTTTCTCAGGCCAAGATTAAACTGTCCGAAGAAAAATATACCTATGAGGACAGGAAGCTGCCGATAAGCTGCAAGTTTGGGCTGGAAAATATTCTCCATTAGGACCCTCTCCATATAAAACAAATCTTGATTAAATTTTTCAGATTTCAGTATAGCTTCTGAGCGGTCTTCTATCTCTTCATGAATCCGGGAGAGAATTATACTTTCCAAATCAATGATAGAACTTGTAGTGCTTTCTGAGGAAAGAAAGAGAAAGATGTCATAAAGGCTACACTTAATAGCATAATCTAATTTTCCTCCAGAAGGAATTACGGGAAAAGAAACTTCATAATTTGCTTTCAGTTTTACCCAGATTGCTTTTATGTCTCCTGTTATCTAGAGTTAAAAACTGACAGCAAACATGTATTAAAAGCAGTATTCAACTGCTTTTTTACTGCTGTTTTATATTGACTACTATGCGATTATATTTTGCTTTGAATTTTGTGAACTAATCTGGAATATTCGATGAAGGGTGGTATGCTCAACCCCAAACTCTCTGTGTGTGTGTGTGTGTGTGTGTGTGTGTGTGTGTGTGTGTGTGTGTGTTCCACCAAAAGGTCATTGGGGTTACTTTGATTCAAATTAGAGTTAACAGGAAATGGGATACTGTACATCCATGATTTTGGGGATATAAATGATCTCACAATGTTAATCTTAAAAATACTTTCCCCATAATGTCATTACTGAAAAATATTTAACAATGCATGATTGCCTATGGAATCCCACCCACATCTACTCAGATATAGATTGAAGCCTAAATTGTCCTATTTCTTCCAGCTGAGAAGTAATCCAAATATATGGATCTCTTATTGGTATTTCTCTCCATAGAATTAACCCAGCTTGTTTATGCTATCTTGTTTTAATTTCCTTTTCCATATTAAATCACATCCATTCCCATTTAACTAGGTTTACTTTATAGTCAGGGATAAATGACCAAATATTAAAGCAATTCAATTAGACTCATAAAAGATCTCATTTATAAATAGAACTTTATTTTAAATAGAAATCATCATCTGCATATAAATTAATCTTAAACATTACTGATCCTACTTTAACTCAATTTGTATTTTCAACAGCTCTTGTTGCACTTTGCCAAGAGTTTAATCAACATAACAAACAGCAAAAGTGCTAACAGACCTACAGTATTTGTTGTATGCCCCCAAATAAATCAGATTTTGTGAGATTCACTTTAAGCAGCAGGAATTGTATCCAGTTCATAAACCAATTACTAACACCGAACTCCTCTAAAACTTGATACAGATAATTGCATTTCCAAATGTCAAATGCTTTTACTGGGTCTAAAAATGCCATTCCTATTTCCTTTTTTGTTTCAGATACAATGTGTTTTGTTTCTCAGTAAGCACTCAAAAGGCTGAAATATTAGCTGCGGGTTACTTGATTCCATATCAAGTACTGAGGTTAAAAGCAGAATTGTCCTCTCCCTGCTATACTTTGCCATCCCCAAATCAGCTTCAGTAGTCTCTAGGGTCCTAGCCTAGCTGCTGCAAGGGAGAAAGGCACCCTCCTGTGTAATTGCATGTATACGATCATTTGTTTCTTATCTTTATATTATCATGGCATATACGTAATATTTGAAACTTTTCATGGCTAGCAAAGATGCAGAAATAATGAATTTACCTCTCCCTACAGAAGCTACAGACATGGCTCTGTCGCGTCCCCTGTATAGAGTTGACTTACTGCTGGTCACACTTATTGGTCTGGTACTTTTTTCCGCGATAGCTGTTTCCAATGCATTAAAGGAATCATACAAATCCCAGGTGGTGGCCATTATCTCTAAAGACAAAGGACATTGTTAGATACCGGTAGCTCCTTGTTCTGCATGTGCATGGCTTTATGTCACAAACGATTGCAACTAAATGGGTAGTTATACTTGGGAGTAGCAAAGGGCAAGATTCATTGAAAGAGCTGGTTGGAATCCGCTGGGGCGAGTGTCCTTGGAAGATGTGTAATCCTTTCTGCGTGTGGTGTGCATAATGTTTCGCGTTTGCAGCTGCATATCTTTCTGGGAGATTTGAAACCATGTGATCGGAGGCATTTGCCAACTTTCTAAATGGTCTTCTCAAATTTTAATGCAATATAGTCCCCTACAGGGAGCTAAACCTGTATACATCCTACCACCCTTAAAGTGCTTATTGAGTAAGAGTTACTAGTGCTGCCAGATCATCATTCTCCCAGTGAAAGCTATATCAGTTTCCAGGCCTGGACAGGTACATCTCCCTATCATCTGCCACTTTTATGTTGCACTCACTATTTACGGGGCAATGAGGGGGAAATCCACGTGAAAACACCAAGCCTATTTCACCTGGTAAAGGACCCCTGTTTTCTTTAAATGCTATGAGGAGAGCAGTACTGTATATAGGTTGCCCAACCACCATTTTAGACTGTCAGGAAAAGTACCACCTGTTGATGGTCCTCTTTAAATATCTTAAAGAAGCAGAAGCTCTATCCTGGTGGAATGTGGCAATCCTATGCCCACAGTGATACCCAGATATTTTTATGAGAAGATGTTGCAAGTAGGTAGTTGGAATGATTCTTAGAATTACAGTGTTTTCTTAATTTTTCCTTTGGGTTCTGCAGCAAAATCTTGATGTTCCATGTGAATGTCTCTTGCTGAATGGAAGCTTACGTGAAAAAAAAGTTTGGGCCAAGAGCCACATACATGAGAGTATGGAAAAGATGATGTTTGGACTTTGCTCCCACATAAAAGAAGCTTTGGTTTTGTCTACAGGTCTTTCTCCATGCCTCTTTCAGTGAGCTCCAAAAACATTTCCAAACTGCAATTTACCTTTGTCTTCCATGATAATTTTGTCACATTGCATTTCCTTAGTCTTTGGTTCGCCACCTATTGTTTGCATCATTCTGTTGACATATCGGTCATTGCCAGCTCTATTTTTACAGAGTTCCATATAAGCTACGTTCTTTTTTCTTTGAAAAACAAAAGACATACATATGTATATTAACAACAACAACAGCAACACCTGTGTACGCCAACTCCTTGTTTTGTTTTCCCTTCAGGGGATACATTTTCTTAGAAATAAGAATGCACTGGTGTGTTTTTTACCAGTAATTGTAGAACAGTGTGCTTAAATGGCATTACAATAGATTGCAAGATTCTTCAGAGGAAGATATGAAGAAGTGCGACTCTAACCAGATTGTTAAAATGCTGCAATGCAGTTATGTAGCCTTTAGAAAGGTTATGTGAATTGCCTCTTCGTGACACAGAAAATTAAAGTTGTGTTAACAATGTAATCCAAGCTCTAACCTTGACCTTCTGCTGTTTTCCTGCAGGTTAATATGACCAAGGGTTTTAATAGTTTTAACTTACTTCCAAGTAAATGTGATGAACAGATTTGTGAATGCGAATTTGTTCATAGTTGGGCGGACTATGTTTAGGATTGCTGCCAAAGGAAAGGGGTAGAACCTCTTTAGTCTCAAAAGTTCTAGTGCTTGGATTTCTTGTTAAATCAATGCTGTGTTATTTTAATTTACAGGAAAAGCGGGGCCCAAATCCCATGGTAAACAGAATACTTTGAGGATAATACCATGAGAGATGTCATTTTAAGGCTGAAACTCTAATCCCACTTACCTGGGAGTAATCTCCATTCAACTCAGCAAGACAGGGGTGGGGTACAACTGTTTTCATCCCGAGGGCCACATTCCCTTCCGAGCAACCTTTCAGGGGCCACATGATAGTTGTGGGCAGGGCCAGATGCAAACGCAGACAGAGCAATGAATGTAAATTTTACCTTTGTACACTAGGCACATTTCAACCCACACTCACATGCCCTGCTCTACCCTTTCATTAAGGAAAGCAGGATGCCTTAACAGAGTTCAAGGGCATATTCCAGGAAGGCAAAAACACTCAAGGAGAGGGCAAAACAGGCTCTCTCTCTCTCTCTCTCTCTCTCTCTCTCTCTGTATGTCGAATTTTTTTAAAAAAAATAAAAATTCCTTCCAGTAGCACCTTAGAGACCAACTGAGTTTGTCATAGGTATGAGCTTTCGTGTGCATGCACACTTCTTCAGGTACCTCTCTCTCTGTGTGGGTGTGTGGGTGTGGGTGTTTAGGAAGAGTCCTGGGAGCCAGGTAGAAAAGCTTAAAGGGCAACATTAGGCCTTGGGACTGAGCTTCCCCATACCTGTTGTAGGATTTACTACGCAGACATGGGTGGTGCTGTGGTCTAAACCACAGAGCCTAGGGCTTGCTGATCAGAAGGTCGGCGGTTCAAATCCCCGCGACAGGGTGAGCTCCCGTTGCTCGGTCCCTGCTCCTGCCAACCTAGCAGTTTGAAAGCACGTCAAGTGCAAGTAGATAAATAGGTACCGCTCCGGTGGGAAGGTAAACGGCGTTTCCGTGTGCTTCTCTGGTTCGCCAGAAGCGGCTCAGTCATGCTGGCCACATGACCTGGAAGCTGTCTGCGGACAAACGCCAGCTCCCTCAGCCAGTAAAACGAGATGAGTGCCGCAACCCCAGAGTCGTCCGCGACTGGACTTAACTGTCAGGGGTCCCTTTACCTTAGGCATGGTTAGGATTGCACTGTAACTTTCGTTGAAAAGCCAATGCTACATGGCCCAATTGATGGGCCCTGTTACATACAAATTGCGCCTACCTCACAGAGTCAGCTTCCTCAGCCTCTGTAGACAGCATAACAGTTGGCATGTCAAATAACCAAATTGTTTCTGTCTCCGTAAGGAAAATATCCACACGCTTTTCCAGGTCTCCCTTTGTCAGTGGCTCTGGCACTTCCTCTCGCCTGACCTGAACATCTGCCAAATTAGAAAACCATGTGAATGAATTAAATAATGTCAGACCTTCCAATACAAAGCAGCCCCAAACCAGGATGCCATCTTTTCATGACCACACTCTCCTGGGAGTCGTGAGACCTGCGTGAGACAACCCCCCCCCAAAAAAAGCTGGCTTTTTTCAGGGCAGCGATCTTGTGCTGTGCCCCAAAATGTGTGTTTTGGGGCACCATGCCCCCCAAAAGTGCAGCCCAAATTCACTAGCCATTTGGGCCGCTGTCCTCTCACAAGAAAAAACAGGATGTCCCATTTTCTTTCTGGGGCAGTTGACAGGTTTGTAATGTTTTGTGCTAAATAATTAAGAAATCACATGTAAACATTACAAGGGTTGTCTTTACTATAAGATACACTACTATAAGATGCAGAGTGTTGGCCCAGTGAAGCCTACCTACCCTGTTTCTCATATTTTAAGACATACCCATAAAATAAGCCATAGCAGGATTTTTAAGCATTCAAGGAATATAAGCCATACCCCGAAAATAAGACACAGTGATAGGCGCAGCAGCAATGCCGGCCGCGGCAGGAGGAGGAGGAAAAAAATAAGACATCCCTTGAAAATAAGCCATAGTGTCTTTTTTAAAGGGAAAAATAAATATAAGACATGTCTTATAATATGAGAAACACGGTACATGGTGCAAAGGATGCACGGGTGTTGCCAACTCACGTTTCCCCACACTTTCAGTAAAACTTGTTCAGTGAAATGTGACATTGCCACATCTATTTCCCTGCCCTCTGCAAGCAGTAGCCAATGAAATGGAGCAGGACAGAGAACAGTAAAAGCAATGGCAGCATACCAAGCATTTCTTTTACCAGAAGGTTACCAGGGAGAAATGCATTCATAGAGCATCCTGATTCACATACTCAAAGACCATCCTAAGTTATTTCCCTCCTGCACTGGAGACACTGGCTCCATTCATTCTTTCACACACACCAGTTCCAAGTTTGTCATTAGCCCAGAGAGGGAAGTTCCTATTGTCCCTGCATCCCCCATAACGTGGTTGGCCCTGAATATTTACTGACTTTGAGCATTTTGGAATGTCACGTGACATCCTAAATGTAACATCACATGAGAAAATGCCAGTGTGTTGCATTTGTATAAGTTTACTCTACCTATAAAACCAGCAAGCACGTCAAGTCTGGATCCAGGTTCTATAATTTCTTCTGCCATTGATTCAGTAGAAGTAGTAGACTTTGTAATACTGCTACTACCATAAGTTCTGTAGTTTGGGGGGAGAAAGAGGAAGTTAGCATGTAGTAGTGAAAGTAAAATAACAAAGAATGCCAAAGCACTTATAACAGGAATATGAGGTGCCAACCAATAAAATCCCGCAGCACTTTAATTGCCACAGAGTATTTATTTCGGATGAAGAACCACTAGGCTGCAGAAGTGTTTGAGCTCCATCAGACATAGAAAAGGCATATGGTACTACCTCTGAATTTAAGTACTGTAAATGCACAGCTTAAAAAATAAATATCCACTGCAGGGGCCCTGTGAAAAGGGCTGGGAACATGCTGAACAGAGGGGAAGCTTAATCGTTCCATCTGTACATGAGCCCTGATGATACCCTATCCCAGCCTCAGCTATTTGTCCCAGGAAGGAAGCATCTGCTAGGGACAATAGGAACTTCCCTCTCTGGGCTAATGACAAACTTGGAACTGGTGTGTGTGAAAGAATGAATGGAGCCAGTGTCTCCAGTGCAGGAGGGAAATAACTTAGGATGGTCTTTGAGTATGTGAATCAGGATGCTCTATGAATACAGGCAGACCACCGCAATAAAACGAGTCACACTTTTTTTTCTTTTGTTTTGCAGTGGCATATTAAAAAGTAAAGGGACCCCTGACCATTAGGTCCAGTTGTGACCAACTCTGGGGTTGTGGTGCTCATCTCACGTTATTGGACGAGGGAGCCAGCGTACAGCTTCCAGGTCATGTGGCCAGCATGACTAAGCCGCTTCTGGCGAACCAGAGCAGCGCACGGAAACGCTGTTTACCTTCCCTCCTGAGCGGTACCTATTTATCTACTTGCACTTTGATGTGCTTTCGAACTGCTAGGTTGGCAGGAGCTGGGACCGAGCAACGGGAGCTCACCCCTTCGCAGGGATTCGAACCGCCGACCTTCTGATCAGCAAGCCCTAGGCTCTGTGGTTTAACCCACAGCGGCACCTGCACCCCCTATATAAAAATTACGTTGGCCAGCTACATTCCCAGTGCCAGGAAAAGGGCAGGGGCAGCAGTGGAGTTTCCTTCCCCATGAAGTGTCTGGGCTGCCTGCAGCTGCACCCATGTCCTTGTAAGGAGCAATAAAACGAGGCATGCCTGTACTGGATGGAAATGTCACAGCCGTGGAACTGATTGGACACTGATTAGTAATGAGCACTGCCTCATTCTTGTGACTCAGCGAATAACTGTGACTCAACGAATAACGAATTCTGGAACTGCTGAATGAACAGGCCTACCACAAGAGAAGCTTGAGATGTTAGGTGAAGGAAGGTGATACACTCAATCAATCATCCTTGAACTGCATGCTAATGAATCAGAAAAATGGATGGATCCTGCTTGAACTGTAGTTTTCATCAGGGCCGTCTTAAGCGCCCCTGGCGCCGTGGTGCGCCGGATCCTTCCGGTGCCCTCCCACCCCGTTTCCCAGCGTGGTGGGCAGGTGGGCGCCGCGCGCCGCATGGCTGGCCCAGGCGCTGCTGTGCGGCGGGCGGGCAGGCGCAGCGCGGTTGCCGTGGGCGCAGCTGCGCGGCGGACCGGCCGGCCAGCAGGTGGGCGCAGCTCGTGGCGCCCTCCTGGCGGGCCGGCACCGTGGTGTCCTGCGCCACCCAGCCTGCACGTAGGGCCGGCCCTGATTTTCATAATCATAACTAATTCGGACTAGTCATCCTTTTAAAGCAGCTGCCCTTTTGTGCAAAAGTTCATGGCGCGAAGCCCCTGTGGCAAGAACAATCCACCCCACATTACAGTATTGCAAAACTGCCGGGTTCGGCTTTAGAATTTGCAGCCTGTTAACATCCACAACTTCTGCTAATACAACTGAAATCAGAAAAACAGCCCACAGGTGCATTAGACAGGCCTATAAAGACCTTTGCCCTTTTACCCAGCCAATACAACTAAATTTGCAACAAAAAGGGCAGTAAAAGAACACCAAATCCCTTTTCTACCCACTTCTGAATATTATGTATTGCTGTTGGAGTCCAAACAGGCTTGGGATGCCGTGTCATACCTGGAGAATGGGCCTGCTAAACTAATACTTGTCCCAGATGCTTGTTGCAGAGAGAGGGATGACAAGAATTCTGTTGGCACTGCCCCAGCAAAATCTTGGGTTGATAAGATTTTGCTTTGTCTGTGCATGGGCCCGGAGGTGGGTCCGGCAGCACTTGGCTCAGGTTGGTAGAGTGGACGGGGAGTCACATCTTTTCCTAGGTCATCATAAACCTGTGGACACAACAAAGTTACAAGACAAAAAAAAAAATGTATGAGCCGGTTTTTGTTCTGACCACAGCTAAAACCAATAGATTTGAAGCTAATTTATTGAAACTAACAGAACAAATCATTTTGCATGTCAATTCGAAAGAAAGTCGCATTGAGCTCAGCTGGATTTTCTCCCAGGTAAGTGTGCACAAAACTGCAGCCTAACATCTAATCTTATACTTTTCTGTTCAGAATTAAGTGCCACAGAGCAAATTAGTCCAGCAAATCCCTGCTATGGGATTGCAGCCTAAAGCTCCCTCCTATGCACATTTGTTTGAGACTACGTCTGACAGAATGTAATACAACATCCAGGTATTCAGGAGCCTCTTGACACTCTTTCCCTGGAACCAACTTCTCCTGGATGTCTGCAGCAGACTCTCCTTGATGATTTTCATGAAGTGGATTAAGGCATTTTCATTCCACTAGATCTTTGCATATGGTCAGAAGGGGATGGTGTTGTTTTTTAATATGGAAATTTAAAATGTGATTTGTATTGATAGATTATATTGTTGCTTTATTGAATTGTGGTGGTATTTTTGCAAGTAGTCTTTCCAGGCTATGGGCATTTTTTTTGGGGGGGGGAGATGACCCAAAAAGAAACTTGAATAGGATTGACTGCATATTATTTGATAATGGACTGAATATGTGGGACTGTGAAGAGTCTTCATGCCAACACACTTTCATGCGAACACATATATGTACTCAACTGATATGTGTAATGAGCTCTTTAGCTCAGAGTCATGATGCGTCATGGATAATAAACATGCTGCACTGGCATATGGGAGACTGAGTACTTGGATAGCAGACCAGTACTCAGACAACAGGTCAATGGCCTGGAAACATAGGGTTGTCTCGAAATAAGTCATATTCAAGAGTAGAGCCATTGAAATAAATGGAGATAAGTTAGTCATGTCCATTGATTTCAGTTAGGTAGCTGGTTACAACCCATGGTCCATATCAGGCACCCCCAAACTTCGGCCCTCCAGATGTTTTGGACTACAGTTCCCATCTTCCCCGACCACTGGTCCTGTTAGCTAGGGACCATGGGAGTTGTAGGCCAAAACATCTGGAGGGCCGCAGTTTGGGGACGCCTGGTCCATATGATCAACTGCAAAGCACAATATGTAGACATAATTACTCTTACATTATATAGCAAAAGACTATGTTTGACTGTTTATTACTGGGAACAGTATCAACAGTATCCTTCACATTTTTTCACAAGTCCCTACTCAGAAAATAGCTAGCTTTCATTATAAGATTGATCTTAACACACTAAGGTTGTGCAGCAAATGCCTGGCATCGCCAGCACCACCCATTTATTTATCAAATGTAGCTGTGTTAATTTTGTTACGTTATGCCATTACCTGGACAGGAGGTCTGCCACTTGCTATGGAGTACCTGTCAAAAGACTTTCCCTCTGAAGAAATCAGTATGCTCCTGCGAGCCAGTGATCCAACTCTGCCAGTAAGCATCGTGCTAGTGAAGCTCAGTCGCCTATTAGAAGCTGAGGACGATGCTAACTTCTTCACTGTGCTCTGCTCTTTTGAGATCCTGGTTTAATTAAAGGGAAAAAAAGTGAGATTATGTGCCAGAGCAGTAGCTTCAAAATGGAACCATTCTGTCCGTTTTTGTTAGCAGATTTTATTTTATTTCACAATTCACAAAATATTTTGCAGTAAATGCTCTCATCCTTTTCAGTAATTGCCACAGAATATTAAGAGATTCACTCTCAGGGATTGTGTAGTCTTACACACTCAGTTTAAGTGTGAGTTTATCACCTTCCATGGATATCTTTGCAGAAGGACTGCCTAACCAGAGAGAAGGCAATGACACACACTTACAACTGACCAAGCCTTTAACTATCACAATACTATCATAATTTGTGAATTCACCCTCAAAAGTGATATAATGTTTTTAAAAGACCCAAGGTTGAGGTGGTTGTGGGTGGTGCTGATATGGGTACTCATACTGTACAATCAACAAACAGGCAGATACCAGTAGTAAGTGGAGAGAAAAAGATTGTATCAGTAGGGAATAGTATATCACAGAGACCCTTCCTTCCTGGGCACTTGCTACACTTGCTACAGCTAGATATTCACAAGGTTTCAGGGCTCTCGTGGCTACACTATTCACCCTAGGAACCTTTGAGATGATGCTGATTTGGTTGTTAAGTAGCCAATCAGTCCCTGAATCAAGTGTTCCAAAAGTGATTCTGTAAGTAGTACCTTGTTTTCATAATGGTCTCACTGGCGTTGTAGTCCTGCTTTGCATAGAATAATAGATATCGTTCATTTTTCTTAATATTGACATTGTGGTATACAGTGATACCTCTAGTTACGAACTTAATTCATTCCTGAGGTCCATTCTTAACCTGAAACTGTTCTTAACTAAAGGTGTGCTTTTGCTAATGGGGCCTCTTGCTGCCACTGCACCGCTGGCACACGATTTCCGTTCTCATCTTGGGGCAAAGTTCTAAACTCGAGGTAACTCTTCCAGGTTAGCAGAGTTTGTAACCTGAAGCGTTTGTAACCTGAGGCATTTGTAACTTGAGATACCACTGTATAAGGAAGCTGGATTAAGGGTGAGGGTATGGAGGCTAGTTTCTTATACCATCTGTTCCACACCTCTATAGTACAACATATGAAAGGGTTGGATAAAGACTTCCATATTGACCTAATTTGGGGCAAGAAGGCGATCACAGTTAGGAGAAGGGGAATCTTATGCCTCCAGCGTGACCCAAGATGTTACTGGGTCTGCTGAAATCATAGGAAAGCTTGGAAACTTTTGCTTCTGTTTTTGGCTAACCACAGTTAGTGTTACAGTATGTCCAAACCTGGACAAACTGGTTAGTCTTCATGGTGATTTACCTAATCAGCTTGTTTCAGTAAAACATAGATAAGAGTAATGACAGTTGATGGATCAGATGAAAGGCTAAATTGCAGCTAATTGAAAACTAAAGTGAAATATTCCAGTGTCCTCCTTGTGGCCACACAAGAAGAGGGAATGGGTGCACAAGCCTAAGGTACATGCTTGTAACACTAAACTATAGTTTTGCATTACATCTGAACCAGGGTAACATTTCAGTGGGGCTGGTACATATAATGATAGTATCAATATTATGTGGAGGTGGAAAAAATAACTTTGGGGCATCTATACATCCCATAAAAGGATATCAGTTTGAGCTAGGGAGCAGGGAGTAAGGTATGTATGTAAGGTACTAAGGCTTGTATGACAACAATAGAGTATTTTGATTTGGGGCTTGTGAAATTCATTCTAATTAAAAAGGAGGAATGATCAAGGTTTTTGCCAAGAGGTTTGTTTTTCTATAATAAGTACTGTAGTATGAAAATCAGTGTAGCTATATGACCATTACAGAGCTTTCCTTTACATCATTAGTAACCCCCACTGAGTCTGATGGCAGCAGTTACTCCAAGGTACAGTGGTACCTCTACTTACGAATTTAATGCGTTCTGAACGCACATTCGTAAGTCAAAAAAAATTGTAAGTCAAATCCCATAGGGAGAATACATTGGGAGAAAAAAATTCGTAAGTCGAAGCAACCCTATCTAAAAATTCGTAAGTAGAAAAAAAATCCTATCTAAACCGCATCCAAGATGGCGGACAGAGCTCAGTTCGTAAGTAGAAACATTCGTAAGTAGAGGTACCACTGTATGTAAGTACAGTACAGGGTTGCAGGCAACCTGTTACAGTACCTTAATTTCTTTCAGTGTATGGGGTAAAGCTAAAGAAGTAGTTGGTGACTTCTCTCGTTGTGTGACAGAAGGATGCTTTTGGTTCCTAGCATATACGATTATCATATAGGATATACTAGTGTGCCTTGGCCTAGTTATCTTGAGGAACCTGCAAGTGGCCAGACGAAGCCATCCTCTTATAAGGTGACAAATGGAATCACTGCACATGGGTAAAACTGAAATTCAGAGATCCCTCCCTCATCCCAGCTTCCTGAGAGGGTATTTACCGAAAGCTAAAGGAGTATGTGTGCAGTGGCCATGGCATCCTGCTTTATAGAGGACAGTCCTCTCTTCAAAAGGCTGTCCAGTTCAAGGCTGGTTCAAAGATAAACATAGGAAGGAAGGACCTCAAGGTTTTCCAGCAGCAACATCAGTGCAGGCGCATGGGTCACAATCTTCCCCACCATGGGAACATTTTCATTGAAATTGTAGCAGTTATTTCTAAGTTTGCATCTATGCATATAAATCAACATAAGCAAATTTTAATCAAATCTGTGTCCTTTGTCCATTAAGAATGAATAATTTTATATGTGTGTCTGTATATATGCTACATTTTTTTCTTTTTTTTCTTTTTGGCTGCATAAATACAGGGTTCGAAAGTAGCAGGGCGCCAGACGTATTTTGCACTGAAAAAATATCCATTTGCGAGCACCTCAAAAAGTCTGGGTGCCATTTTTTGCACCTGGCTGACACTCAAAGAGTTTAATCACAAAGAGTAGAGTGTTTTGAAAACCGAAGTATGGTACCAATATTTTAATTGTAAACACCAAATTAAACGTGTATTCAGAATTTCTGCTAAAAAGATTATATTAACCACGTATCACTTATGTGAATTGCATATGAGTTTGTGCTCTTATCAAAATAAATAAATAAATGTTGCTGCCCCCACCATTGGCTACCAGACATTCTGTTTTGGCACCCACAACCTAGGTCCCAGAAGCTATTTGGCGCCTAGATTTCTATCCCAGTTTCTAACACTGCCTAGTTATGTAGGAAGGATCAGAAACTTAGCTACTGTGCCTTTTCTCTTCACACTACTGCCTCAGTCTCTCTGGTGAAGTCCCACTTTCTTTCTTTTTCTGCTTTGATTCATGCACCTTTATTTTTTATGAATATTCCCAAAATTCACGAGGCAAAAAGGCTTAGCTGTTGGACTTCTGGTCGATCGTGTGGCCATCTCAGTTGGAGGTCCCTTCGGCGGAGGGGATCTTGGTGCTTCAAAGGCGGGGGAAACCGCTCCAGCGCAGCGGACCCCCAGAAGAACCCCAAATCAGGAGTTTTGGGGACGTGGTCATCTGGCGGGCGTCATAAGCAAGCTCCCCCCTCCCCAGCAAGGCTCTGTTTTGAGCCCCCGAGAGCGAGAGGGTCAGAGCTGCGACGCGAAACGGACATATCGCTTCCTTTGACAGCACGAAGCTGTGTGACTGAGAGGCAACAGCAGTCAATTCTGCCAACGTTAAATTTTTAAAAAGGACTGCACCGTAATTTGTTGATTGGAAAATTTTGGGGAAAATTTGGCCACAGGAAAGGGGTTCAAAAAACGGAAGTCAACCCTTTCCCTCTGATAGAATTGGAAACAGCTGCATTAACCAAAGCCGGTAAAAGTATTTAGCAAAATTTATACCTTCAAAGATTGAGCCTTTATTTCCCCCCAGAAGCAGGGTAAGGGGGGAAGAGTTTAACTGCATTTTATCCCTGTGAAGCTGTGCTATCTGGACTGAGAAAAAGTGGTTTTCCTATCTGAAAATGGTGCCCCAACAGCTCGGCGAGACTCCATTATGATGTCACAATAGAAGGATACATTTTAACTTTCGCTTTTCATCTGGAGGATTTCAAAGCTATTGTGAAACTTTGAACTGATACAAATTGAATGGGAACATAAGGAAAGTAATTTGTTTCATTTTTTGTTGAATTGTTAGAGGAACTTTAAATATTGGAATGAAAGGAGGATACATTGACATGCTGCACAGAGACTGGATAACTTTCAATTCTTAAGTTTTGAGAGAAAGTTCCCCTATTTCCTGTTATCTAAACTCTGCTGTGACCTTCAAACAAGAGATGTTTACAGCCAGCACAACATCTGCTTTCCAAGAGACTGTTTTAAATCTGCTGTTGGATTCTAAAGAGGAGTTGAAAACAATAAAATATGAGATGAGAAAATTTAAGGAATGCATTGAGGACTTTGAAAAAGGAGAGGAAGAGGAGAAGTTGAAAATGGAGAATAAAATACAGGACTTAGACATTGTTGAGGAAGTAACAATTAATGAAGAGGAAGAAGGCCAGGACACTGGCAAAATACAGCAAGAAGTTTTACAAGATATTGTTTTCAACCAGAGGAGAGAGCAAGAATTATTTTTGAGATGGGAATTTAAGATTGAAATTTTAAAGATTAATATGCAAGACTGGCATCATGAAGAAATGATCTGGTTTGGGGGGCATCGGGGGAAAAGTGTGAATTTTGGGTTATGAAAGATACTAGGTCGGGAGTGGGGGGGGGGAAACAATAAAATCATATTTCTATAATAGATAATTTGGATTGAAAATGGGCTGAAGCAGAGATTGGGAAGAATTAAAAATTATTAATTATTGATAGGGACTATATGGATTATGTGGAATCTGCCGAATTGATTGGGGGATTATGTGGTTAAAAATCAAAATGATGGAAGAAAAACGAATAAATTAAATTTTTAATTGAAAGTTATAGTAATATGATTATTTGAAATTATGGATAGTCTTGGAGGAGGTTTTAGGCTGTAGGGTTAGAAGAAGATGATTGTTTGTATGATTTAGGTAGTATTTTATAGTATTAAAATGTGAAGATTAGTGTATTAAAATGGTATTAAAAATATGATACATGGAAACTGTTAAAGATGATATAAAATGAAAATCAGATGGGGGTGGGTTTGAGGAAGTCCATATGGCCACTGGTCCCATCACCTCCTGGCAGATAGAAGGGAAAGAAATGGAGGCAGTGAGAGATTTTACTTTCTTGGGCTCCTTGATCACTGCAGATGGTGACAGCAGTCACGAAATTAAAAGACGCCTGCTTCTTGGGAGAAAAGCAATGACAAACCTAGACAGCATCTTAAAAAGCAGAGACATCACCTTGCCTACAAAGGTCCGTATAGTTAAAGCTATGGTTTTCCCAGTAGTGATGTATGGAAGTGAGAGCTGGACCATAAAGAAGGCTGATCGCCGAAGAATTGATGCTTTTGAATAATGGTGCTGGAGGAGACTCTTGAGAGTCCCATGGACTGCAAGAAGATCAAACCTATCCATTCTTAAGGAAATCAGCCCTGAGTGCTCACTGGAAGGACAGATCGTGAAGCTGAGGCTCCAATACTTTGGCCACCTCATGAGAAGAGAAGACTCCCTGGAAAAGACCCTGATGTTGGGAAAGATTGAGGGCACTAGGAGAAGGGGAAGTCAGAAGGCGAGATGGTTGGACAGTGTTCTCGAAGCTATGAACATGAGTTTGACCAAACTGGGGAGGCAGTGGAAGACAGGGGTGCCTGGCGTGCTATGGTCCATGGGGTCACGAAGAGTCGGACACGACTAAACAACTAAACAAGAACAACAACATATAACAATGATGAGAAAATTTGAGGATTGTGAGTATTCTTTCTTTATTTGTGTTTGATTTTTATTATGTTTTGTTGTTTTTGTAGTGTGTTTTATGTTGTGTTATGTGTGTTATTATTATGTGTTTTGTGTGTTATGTCTGCTATTATTATTATTATAAGGGGATGACAGAGGACGAGATGGTTGGACAGTGTTCTCAAAGCTACGAACATGAGTCTGACCAAACTGCAGGAGGCAGTGCAAGACAGGAGTGCCTGGTGTGCTATGGTCCATGGGATCACGAAGAGTTGGACACAACTAAACAACAATGTGTGTTATTATAAAAGGAATAAATTTTTTTAAAAAGGCTTAGCTGTTATGTCATCACAAAATGACTAACATTTTGGGGCGTGTCCAGAAGAGGGCAACCAAAATGGTCAAAGGCCTGGAAACGACACCTTATGAGGAACGGCTTAGGGAGCTGGGTATGTTTAGCCTGGAGAAGAGAAGGTTAAAGGGTGATATGATAACCATGTTCAAATATATAAAAGAATGTCATATAGAGGAGGGAGAAAGGTTGTTTTCTGCTGCTCCAGAGAAGCGGACACGGAGCAATGGATTCAAACTGCAAGAAAGAAGATTCCACCTAAACATTAGGAAGAACTTCCTGACAGTAAGAGCTGTTCAGCAGTGGAATTTGCTACCAAGGAGTGTGGTGGAGTCTCCTTCTTTGGAGGTATTTAAGCAGAGGCTTGACAGGCATATGTCAAGAATGCTTTGATGGTGTTTCCTGCTTGGCAGGGGGTTGGACTGGATGGCCCTTGTGGTCTCTTCCAACTCTATGATTCTATGATTTCTTGGTACTTTTCCTGTGAACCCAAACCCATTTTCTCCCTAGACATTGCTACTTGATGTGGTAACCCATTGGTACTTACTTATTCATGCTGCAGCTCTGTTTCCTGCCCCTGTTGATCAGGTTGCCTGCGGTTGTGGTGGACATGGTTGAGCGTTGTATCTGCCTTCTGTGGGACGAAGCACTTGAATAAGCAGCAACCAGAGTTACCGCTATGGAAGAGGATAATGTGGGGAAGGGCTTGGACCAGCTCAGTGTCTGGGCCACTGGGATATCAGTTTAAAACCCGAGTCCCCAAAAGAAACATTCACTGCAGCGCCTGTTTCTCTCAACAGCTGCTGCTTCAACAAGAAACTGTTTACATGGTTACCATGGCAGCTACCTTTGGAGCATGCAGCCGTATGATTGGCTGCTTGTGAGACAGAGAAGCTAGATCAAAAGAAGGATTGGATCTCTTACATTTGCCTGCAGCCTAGACTTGTTGCTCCTTGTGGAGAAATACTAACTGCACCTCCTTGCCCCCCTTGTTGCTGCTGCAAGTGCCAGGGATGATTCTGGAACCGAACCTGCTCAGTTCAAGAAACTTCATTCCCGTGGTCAGTGAATGTTGTTGCTTTCTCCTCCCATTGCACTTTATGTAAGGAAAAATTGCACAATCCACTCTGCATGTGAATTTGACCTGCTCTTGTCCATTCTTCTTTCCTGCAGTCCTGGGTTGCCATGTAAGGCAATGCCATCTACTAGTATTTCTCCCTCAGTAATGTTAGATTCCCATTGCATCAAAAACTTGACATACCTTAACATTGAAGCACATGTTTTTGCATGAAGAAAGTACCAGGATGTCTCCAGTTATATCTCTCATGATATCGCTGGTATCTCCAGTTAAAAGGGTGATAATCCTGGAAAGGCAGGGGTTTCATGTGTCCTGAGTTCTCACGTATGGGAGGTGGGGATGTGACCTGCCCCGGATACAGTTACACTCCCCTGGAACAAGCAAGATTGCAGTTTAGGGGTGCTCCAGAATCCAACACTGCTGCTGGAGGCTCAGGCATCCTCAATGGCTAGGAATGCCTTCTTTCAGCTGCAGCTGATTGACCAGCTACAACCTCTTTTGGACTTGGCCACTGTACTCCATGCTCTGGTAGCTTCCAGACTTGAATTATTGCAATGTCCTCTATGTGGGGTAACCTTTGAAGACCAAGCTTCAATTGGTTTAAAATGCAACAGCCAGATCTCTGGCTTGAGTTCTGTTAGATCTCTGTTAGAACCACTGTTTTAAAACAGCTGCATGGTTTGCCAGCTCATTTCCACACCCAATTCAAGGTGGTCACATTAGTGTTTGAAGCCCACAAATATCTGACAGATTTTGTTGAGGTTCCTGCATTGCAGGGAGTTGGGCGAGATGACCCTTGCGGTCCTTTCCAACTTTACAATTCTATGATTCCCTTCAGAACCTCTTAAGTGCTAAGATTGGCTGGTGGGACTCTCTTAGTAGTTCCTCTGCCCTCAGAGATTTCTGGGTGGTGGTCCAGGAGAGGGCATTCTCTGTGGAAGTGCCTAAGTTGTGGAACTGCCTCCACACAGGTGTGTCTGGCACCTTGAATGCTGAAGACACACCTCTTTGCCTTCACTTTTGCCACATTATGTAGAAGTAGGTGTTCTTTGCTGCATGTTAAGGAGTTTTATATGCAAATCCAGAAAGATCAGTACTCCATAAAGATACTATGATTGCATGACTAAATGTCACCAAAGTGCATGATAGGAGAAATATGATTGCACTTAAAAGTACATTGTTTTATGGAGCTACATTTTCAGATGCTTGGCTCGTATTGTCAGCAAGAAAACCCATATATAATGTGGATATCTATACAAGTTTCAGGAAAGAGAGAGAAAAGGCCTGTAAATTAATGTTTGTTTTTTAATGCAATGAGGGAATCTTGCATGAGATTTGTTTCTATTACCATCATAAAAATGTATGATTAAAATTTATTGGTTCTCTACCTTTCCAGTCTGCCTTGACCTAAGTTTCATATCATTTATTATGTTTTGAATCTGAGGAAATACCTTGGTAATACTGTTTCATGCCATTTTGTCCATGAGACAGAAAATCCAGTCACTTTTGTAAGAATATATTTTTTTTACTAAAAGTAACTTTAGACAGGGCTGCAGTCTGAGTTGCCTTTTAGAGCACAAACCACTGGAGGCTGGTATGATACCCATGTAATAATTTTGTTCAATTACACAATTATAGGCTGAGCATATAATATAAGGATGCAGAAGGAAACACGCAGGATGGTTCAAGTTCTGATAAACATAAATCAGCTACAAATATGCAAGGAATTCATCTGCACTTGTAAAGATGGCAGCATTGATGTGTGTGTGGTGAACATAGTTAATAGTCATGTGGATGGGTTTTTTTGCATTCACTGCAAAAATTTAGACCACCAGTGCCTTTTCAACAAATAGTGTATGCATGAATGAGTGATTGGATCCATACAAATTATTGTTGTCTTATATGACAGGGGTATATCATGCATAAAAATTGTTTGTCAAAATACTAATGAAATTGACTACAAACACTAAAAATATATCATTCTGAGCTGAACAATTGGAGGGAAGGCCCTGTTTGGTCGAGATCCAGCCCGGCTAATAGACTACAAAAACTATTTCTTAGTGCTCAACAAACACCACTGGACATCTATGAACAAATGAAATGCACTCCCCCTCCCTCTAAAACACCTCATAAATAATTTGATAATTTACTTACCTGTTTGAAGTCAGAAAGAGATTGGATAAGGGTAAACTGAGGGCTTGTCCACCCTCGAGCAAAACATGGATTTGCACCTTCCTGTCTCCCTATTAATGTAGGGGCATCCATGTGACATCCTCCCCATCCCTGTGGGATCCTGGACTTTCCCTCCCCTTTAAAGGCAAGTGGTTGTTGTTTTATCCTTGGCATTTTGAACATTCAAAGGATTGAAAACTCTGCATTGAAAGAGGCAAAGATAAGGTAACACAAAGTTACAAGCAAGTGCTTTGTTTTGCTTCCCTGTGGACAAGCCCTGGAACACAATACAGATAAGAGGGAGTTGCTTCTGGTGTGCCAGTCACACCTCTGGATAACAAGGACCCTGCAGTGTGCTTCATACCCTGCCATGAGTTCTGAAATGTGTGGAGATGCCCTTGAAGGTGACCCAGGCATTTCAGCAGGTCCAGAATATGGTAGCTCATTTGTTGATCGCTGGCTACATGAAGGAGTACCACTTCTGCAAGAGTTTTACTACTTTCCCATGAAAACATAGGTCAGGGGTATCTAAAGAAACATTATTCTCTGCTATTACACTTCTCTCTGCTGCTGAGGCCTCACTACAGATTCCACAACCAAGGAAGGTGATATCAATTTAGGGAACTCCCTTGCAGATCCACCCCATGGGCTTTTTAGAAGGGTAATTAAAACTTTTTCTTATTCTGTTAAGACTTTTAAGCTGTTATATATGTTTTATACTTGTCTCCTAATAGTGTTTGTGTATTACCGTATATGACATTTGATTTATTTTTGAACTTTTAACATTTATTTTTATTGTTTTCATTGTGTTGTATACTACTTTGATAACTGTAAAGCTGAAAAAGCATAGAGAAATAAATAGTATCATACAGAGGTTTTAAAAAACAAAGAAGTAAAATTGTTGAGTCGTTACATGAAATAAAGGCAGGTTTGATGCTAAGGGGAATGTAAAAAATAAGTTTACAGTGCTGTGGGATTTGAAAGAGACTGCTGCTCTTAAAGAATGGTTAACACTACAGTAGCTTGCAAAGCATTTGTACTCCACACAAGAATCAAATATAAACAGAAAAGAACTTGTTTGAGACATTTTAACCACAGACAATTTGATTCTACAGGAAACGACAACTTTTGAAAACATATCTTTTGTAGCTGAAAACCAGATTAAAGTGATGCATCTAAGGTTTTGGATCACATTAGGAACTCATATGTAACATTTCTGTACATGTAACATCTGCAGGGAGGACCTTTTTTAGAAATTGTAATTATTATTTTTGTTAAAAAAAAATCTTTCCATCGTATTTGGCTTTGTGCAGCACTAGTCATGATTTGGGAAAAGAACCAACTTAATTATATAATGTTAAAAGAAAAGGCAGCTGAGGAACTATTTCCCATCAATTAAATACACTGTTTATATTAGCTTTATTACTTGAAATACCATGTGCACCATGTGAAATACCATTGCAGTGTTATAGACACAATGCATGTTCATGTATAATTATATTATCACAATGCATATTATATGTACTAACATGCACTGTGATAGTGTGGTAATTGTGTCAGATTAAGACACAATTTTGCAAGCTAAACCTAGCAAGATAGCTTAACTGGAAGGGGTAATGGTATAAATGATGCAAATATTCCCTCTCCTTTGGGCTCTCCCAAGTTTTTCCTTTATGATTCTTTTTAGAAAAGCCACTATTGTTTACAATATTTGTAATTTCCGCACTTATGTTTAAAGTACACAACTCCCCCCCCCCAATCCTGTGAACTGTAGTTATTCCTTGGAGTTACAATTCTCAGCACCTTAACAAACTACAGTTCCCAGGATTATTTGGGAGAAGCCATGTTCTGTAAATGTGTAGTGTGGATGTGACCAACAAGAGCACACACAGAATGTTAATAAGCTCATCTATGAGTAGGCAAAATGTAATTGGTTTTCAGTTTCAAAATCTAAACAGGGATTTCCTGGAAACTCACAGTTCTGTCCCATATGGTCTAAGTTGCAGAAGTGACACAATCCAGAGCTCACTTAAGCACATTTGAATCCACTGAATTCAAGGGCTTAGATGCATATAATTAAATGCATATACTTGTGAGCAGTATATAACTAAGGCAAATAATTAAGATGCATGAGAATCTGTAACACACAATCAAATTGTGAAACATATACGTAGCTGGGATAAACTAGAGCTTATTTAATAAAAGTCAAAAGCCCATGATGCAATTTGAAGAGAGACTTTATTTCACTTTATCACTTGATTTCTCTGTGGATTCTTAAATGTTGTGATTGCCTTTAACACTTAAGTTACTGCCTGTATCTAGACATATAAATTATAATCCATAAAACTCAAATTCTCTGTATGTGATAATTCATGCTCATTAGATTATTTAAATGAAAACAATGGCCTCCTGATGCAAACTATTTGCAGTGGCTTATCTGCCTGCAATACCAGCAAAATTTCTCTTTCACATAGTTTCATGGTTGGCACTTGTCCATCTCAGGAGACAATGGAAGTGTGCCTTGAAGTCAAACCATTGAAGAGTTCCTGTTGTGGCTGTGGAGACCAATACGGGAGAGACATGTTTAGTTGCAACTGAGGCACTTTGAAATTCATGAATTCCCCAGAAAGGAAGACATTTCCAGGCAAGTTAAAATGACATCTCTGATTTCATCTTCATAAAGCTGAGGCACACTTGCATAGGTTTATTGAAATCTCTTTGGTGTTACATACATACTTAGCGAAGATGAGGGATTCCAAACAATGCATTGTAAGGCTGCAATACTATGTATTCTTAATTGGTAGGAACCCCAGTAATTTCAATGGGACTTACTCTTAGTCAGTGTACACATTACTGTTTACATCCAGTCTGCTTGCACCAGTGGTTTGGAACAGCAGTGTACACACAATGTTAGCCACAACCCATACCTGTTGTGGTGTTTCTTATGAAATACTGACTCTTGATGTGCCCCCCCCCAAGCTTAGATATGAATTGAGGAAAAGAACGGCCTAGCTGTGTTTTAAGCCAGTAATGTGTACAGAACCTAAGCAAGCATGCTATGATTGGGCCGATAGCACATGACTCCAATCCTATGCCCCATTACTACCATCCAAGTCCTGCAGAAATCGGCGGAACTCGCTTCCAAGTGTGCATGCATAGAATTAGATCCCACAGTCGCCAGGTAATTTCTGGTTGCACTCTGCACTCGGCAGCTACTACTACTAACCGGTCTGTTTTGTTATTGTTTACTACTTTGACCAACAACAACAGCAGCACATCAAGTCATCTCAACAGCATCCTGCTTTTACCCATAATGGGCCATATTTCACTAGACTCATCCCTATAGGCTTAAACCGGGTTAAACCTTGGTTCCACATAGGGAGCAGTATTTTTTATTTTTATTTTTTTAAAAAAACCAAATGTCGACAAGCAGGAAAGGGGTGTAAAATTTCCTTCAGTGTAGCGAAATCTGATTAGGGGAGGGTTTTAATTTCAAAAGAGGGGAGAGTTCTTCGGAAACAAGGCGGCTATAGCTGCTTAGTTTTGTTAGCTCAAGATCGCCTAACTTCCTGTTTCTGAATCTCCCTCGCATGCACGTCGTTTATGAGTAGTACTGTTCACCTCAGACAAAGGGCCAAACTACACCATACGTGAAAGGCTTCACGTACTGGGTTTTTATTTTATTTATTTTTTAAAAAAGCGGAGGTGGGGAGGTCGCGTCAGGATCGGTCCGTGGCGCGCTGGGAGGGGAGAATTTAACCTTTCCCGCCATGTCTTTGACGAAAAGCGACCCCACCTGCTTGTCTCTCCACCCCCAAAACTGCTACCGGGTATCCATAGTTGGGTGAGCAAATGCTCGGGACCAAACTAGACGTGGTGTCAAATGATCCCTGATAGGACCTTCGCGCGTTTTTTTGTTTTTGTTTTAAGACCAATGGCCGTGAAGGTAGAGGAATATCGATCGGGTCCTGGCATTGCGCGGGGAGGGGGAGGGAGGCGTCCACTCCTCTCCTCTCACGTTTCTTCCACATTTAATACCCTCCTTGCCCCTCATGGGAAACTAAAGGCAGACTTTAACATGTCTTTGGATGCATATGCATTTACATTTTCATGACACGAAATTCGTCCTGCCGACATCTAAATAAACGTTATTGAAAGGGAGGGGGAAGGAGAAAAATAAAACCAGTGTGGGGAGCACAAGCTTTCGGCTCTCACTGGCTAAGCTCCGTTGCCGGCTTGAACCGCAAGGAGCTTCTCGGGGTTGTTTTTTTTTATTTTGGCGGGTCCACTTTTGAGTTTCTGTCAGCCCGGGGAAGTTGCGTCATGCCCCTTGCTTTGGCTAGCAGCGAGTGAATATGTGTGAATAACAAACTACGGGGGGGGGGAGGGAGAAGGCGTTAGGAACACGGAGCCCCCCCCCCGCCTACTACTTAGAGGGACCAGAGGAGATCGTTTATACGGTTGGGAGGCGAGGCAACGTCTCCCCCGCCCCAAGGCCCCGCGCTGAGGTAAGGAGCTGGGAGAGTCTCGTGACTTCGCCGAGCCGCTCGCGCTCGCCTAGAAAAAGGAGGAGGGGCGGCGGCAGCGCGGGCGCGCCCACCTCGTTTGCGCGGTGACGTTGGCTCCTCTTCCTCCCCCTGGTGGCTCCCCGCTTCCTCCTTTCCACCACTACTGCCTCACAGAGACCGTGACCCGTCGCCTCCTCCTCCTTCTCCTCTCCTGCTGCTGCTGCTGCCCTTCCGTGCCGTTTCCTCCTCTCTTCGCCGCGGCGGCGATGTGACTCCCCTCTCCTGGCTCGGCCCGCCCCAGCTGCGCGGCGAACATGGCGGAGGTGAGCGAGAGCCGCGAGCGGCGGCGGCGGCGGCTGCGAAGGGGATGGAAAGGGAGGGAAGGAGGGCGGCGGGTGGAAACGGGGAGGAAGAGGAGGAGGAGGAGGAGGCCAGAGTGGAGAGTAGTCGGGGCCCGGCCGGGAACTTGTTGCGCGGCCGCTGCCTGCCCTCCTCTGTGCTTTCGCTTCCCACAAGTTAAGTTCCATGGGCGGGAAAGGAGGGAGGTCCCGAGACGGGCCTGGCGTGCTGGGTGGGGAACTTGCCGCCTCCCCACCCGGCCCACCGAGGTCCGTGAGGGCGCACCGGCCCTTCTGCAACTTGGGAGGATGGCTGGGTGCGGGGAGAGTTGGGAGTGAAGACCGGTGGGAGAGGAAATGTTGTTGTTGTCTTTCTTTAGGGTGGGGGAAGAAGAGGGTCGTTTACTATTATAGGGGTAGGGAGAGAGAAGCAGCTTTCCCTGTTTGGGGCCGTCAGGATTCGCCCCCCAAATTAAGACCTTCCTTGATTTCTACAGAAGCAGGGTGTGTGGTGGGAGTGGGGAGAAGGGATGTTCTTGGGGAATCCAGAAAGCTTTGTTTATCTTTAGGAAGACGCATTATGTTTAATTCCGCAGGGGGCCCCCACCGAACCCCCCCTCCAAATCTTTTCATGGTAGGAGATTTCAGTCGTGTCTTTTCGGAAAGAGAGTTGCTCTTTCCCCCTTTTAAAGGGAGAGGCAGTATGCACTTTGGCTAGCATTGTTCTGATACACTACGTTGTAAAAAACAAAATCTAAATTGGGCTGCAATATGATGAATTATCATTCACAGCACTCTTGCATTCACAGTCCTCCTCAGTCTGAACAGCTCAAAGTGGTGTTTTAGCTCAAGCTCCCTCACTACAACACTGTGTGGCTAAGAGATGAGATTTTGCCCAAAATCTCTGAATGCAATATCCCATGGGCTCCCACAACTAATAATAATAATAAAATATTTGGGGAGTGTGTTTAATTCAAGCAGGAGTACATATATGGTGCTGAAATCTGACGACCTTTTGGTTAATAAAAGTTTGAAGTTCTTTGATTTCATGGCAAACCCTTTAAAGCAGGGTGTAAATAACAGTTCACCTAGGCCTAGCTTAGGGGTTTATCCAGGAAGTGATGCAATTTATATTATGCCCCCACCAAGCACCTAAAAAAGTGAAGTTCCCTGTTGGGGCAGTGGCATAATTCATATGATCTCTTCTCCACCCCGTTCTAGCTTTCTGATAGGAAAGAATCTTGTAAATTGGAGAGTTATCACTGTTGGCCTTTGCCTGGTTTCCCTGAGACACATGTACTGCATCTACAGTATAGATATGCAATGCAGTTAAAAGGGACACATCTGCTACTCCACCCCACATATTGCATTGCTTCTTAGGCCCTGGTCTCCTTAAGTAAATATCACTTCTTGGTGACAGGCTTTATAACATTTTCCCATTGAATTTATTTGTGATATTGGGTACTTTGCTGTTAGAGTGGTTTATGGATGATTTTTAAAAACATAGCAAAGCAATAAAAGCAATTATAACAACGAATAAGAATGAAGCAGTATCTTAGTAGTTGTGTACAACATGGGTGGTGGCGGCGGGGGGTTTCTACCTAGTGCCAAAAAGGCCATAAGATATGATGCTAAATAAGTTTCTTTCGGAAAAGCATGTCAGACCTGAGGCACCACTTCTAAAAAGGCTACAAACAGGTATATGTGAGTACATGGACTAATCAAAACTACTGTAAGCTACTAACTTTGATGGATTCATTTGTAAGGCTGTTTTTAATGAAGCAACTTTTACTTTATTTGAATATCAAAATCAGGAAGGTCAACTTATATCCCTTTCTAGATCACTGGGTCATTGAAAGGTGTTACATTTCAATATGTATTCTGCCCTATCAAAATTAACACTTTGTATGGAAACCTCTTCTTGCCGTAACTATATCTACACTTTTAGATGCGTTTTCATAGGCTTAATTTCCATTTCATTTTTTGTAATAAGAAGAGGCGTGGGGAGTTACAGTTCTTTCACTTTCTGTTGCCAGTATGTCACAATCCAAGCTTGTATGTTCATTGTAGGCTCTATATTTATGAAAATGAAATGTAGATACAAAGTTTCATTAGTCACTTGAAAATATAAGTGTAAGTGCTAAATTCAAGTGGAAAACTTCCAGCACACTTGAGTGTGAGAGTTAAACTTCCAAAATTAGCCGGGACACATTTGCATCATTTTGGTATTGGCAGTACACTGTTGCCATATGCATTGGCATTATATTGCTGCTTTAGTAACATGAGCTATTGCCATTTCAGAGTAATATATAAAGTTATCAAAGTTCATGGTGGCATGTGCTTTTGTCTATTCTTTGTGGACAGTTGTGTTCATTTCACTATTGAAAATGGGATTTTGAGGATACATTGTAACCTGAGGAGAGTTCATGTAAACCCTGCAAATTTTAAGACAAAATCCTTTTGCTGGCATATTTGCCTCCAGTGGCCATTGCTTTAAGACATTTTTGGGGTTTTTTGTTACACCTTGTCCTCTGTGTGGTAAGAAACAAGCTAATTTAGGAATACAAAATAATTTACAAAGGTTAGTGACTTTGGATATAAGCACAGTAATGCACTTTGGAAGTATTGCTCTAGTCATGAATAGTGAGTTCTGCAACAAAATGTTGCTTAGCAGAAATGATAGAGGCCATCCTTCAGAAGTTCAGAATATTCCATTACTCCAGTACTTCCCATTTGTTTCTTTTCTAGTCAAGAGTCAGTGTCACAATGCACAGTTCTCACAGGAGTACTTTGTTGGGGCATTTTGCCCCTTTTATTTATTTATTCTTAAATTTGTACTTCTGCAGACCTTGGGATTCCCCTGAATGTACCCTTTTGTCTCTCAGTGACCCCATTTTGTCTTTAATCCTGCTCATTCACCTCCTGAGTTTGCTATTAGAGTGAGTGATTGCACTTGCCGGTGGAAAGCTCTTTCTGAAACAGTTTATATCAGTAGTAAGTCCTGGGTCATACTAGCATACTTACAGGTGTAGTGGACCAACTTGATGTGGCCTGGGCTTTGCCACAGGTGAGAGAAATATGTCACCATGGTTAAACTTTTTCCCTCCTCAAACTGTCTGTGCATGAATTTCAGTTACATTTTTACTGTATTCTTCCTCATGGTTTTTTTTTTGACATTTGTTAATATATTTTGAGAGGTAATATAAAGATAAAATGTTTGAAGTGAATTTATTTGTTTTGGTATACTTAGCATTTGAAAACTTGCACATTGCTTCTGTTCAGTAGAAGGGAAGTTAAAAGACTGAATTTAGTGGAAAGCATATTAGTGTGGGGGCAGCTTTGTTTGTAGGACATAACTGATAGCAGTGCTCAGAAATCTCAAATAGTCACCATGTAATTATATCCTTAGAAACAACGTAATTTAGGATACATGTGCTTGATCTTAACCCCTCCCCCTCCCCAGTCACGTGGACTATAATTAATTTGCAAATGAAAGGAGTACTTTTTGCCATTGTAAAAGTACTGGCTAGAGAGTTTGGATTTGAGAATTGGCAGTTCCAGACTCAAATACCCATTCAGCTTTGAAGCTTCCTGGGTGGTTTTGGTCAAGATGCATTTCCCAAGGCTAACATACTGGCTAAAACACTGCTCAGAGTTCTTTCAAGGAAGGACAGGATACAAATGTAGCAAGGAAATAAACAAAAATCCCCATGTCAAGAAAGTCTTCACGTAGTCGTAGATCATTATTTCCTCATTCAAGGGATAATGCAAAATTTAACCCAAGTACTGTACACATAGTTTTTTTGCAAATGGATCTTTCTGGGGGGCAGGAATTAAAAATCATCACAATTTGAGTTAAATTGTAACCAGTAACAATATAAATATGCATCTAGGCCAGATGTCACATAGTTTACTTTGGGCAGAAATAAACACATAAAGCATTTAGCTTCTGTAACAAAGCAAATAAAATTTTGTTAACTTTATACTTTTAAGAATTCTCTTAGGCAAAATGTCTTTCATGATAAATACTGACTAGGAAATAACTGGCCTTACAACTCTCTGCCTTTAGATTAGCTTCAGACTAAATTAGTTGAAATTAGGTCCTGTTAAAATCAACAGGATTTGTTAAGGAGCAATGCTAACTCCCCACTTGAACCAGTGAGGCTTTACAGAATGGAGAGGCTACCATTGCATCCACAAACCTGCTGCACTTGGAGAATCTCATGAATGGCACTTCTGCACACTTACGCATGTTGATTGGAAGGGGGAGCTCTGTGCCAATGGCGTGGTATATTTCCACAAACGGTGACAGACCCCTCTGTCCAGTGCAATGCAAACCCAAGATCCACTGAGGTGAATAGATTTCTGGCTGAGCTGGATGAGGCTAGGCTCAGCCAGGGCTATGCCAGCTGACATTCCTCTGCCAGGCTCAGGTTGATTGAGCTGGCAGTAGTAAACCTCTTGAACAGAGTTTGGAAAAGGGGTAACTTAGACCATGTTAACAAGTAGGTTTTGCTGGCTTCCTATAGTTAGGATTGTTCTGTAAGTCTTTTCAGCTGACTTCACTAAATTAGAAAGAATTTTAACATTGAATGGACAGTGATTTCCATTTTTTAAAATCAGCATCCTTTACTTACTCTAGAATAAAAAATGCACCTGCATGAGAACTTAGACTTTACTTTTGGAAAGGCATTTTTAAGGTTTCAATATGACTTTTGGAACACTACATGATTTTATCTTCTTGAGTGTATAGGGACAGTCGGCTTAATATCACGTATAATTAAAGGTAAAGAATAAATCTTTTCCTAAGGTGGTGGTTCATTACCTTGGACAATCATAATATGGAGAACTTGAAAGTGCTGTGGTGGCTGTGCTGTTGTGAAGGAATTAGATAACTGTGTTGTCCTGCAAAAACTTGTAGTTTGTGGAGTTTTTTGCCTGAGGATGAGGTAAAGGGATCCCTGACCATTAGGTCCAGTTGTGACCGACTCTGGGGTTGTGGTGCTCATCTCACGTTATTGGCCTAGGGAGTCGGCGTACAGCTTCCAGGTCATGTGGCCAGCATGACAAAGCTGCTTCTGGCGAACCAGAGCAGCACACGGAAACGCCGTTTACCTTCCCGCTTGGAGCGGTACCTATTTATCTACTTGCACTTTGACGTGCTTTCGAACTGCTAGGTTGGCAGGAGCTGGGACCGAGCAACGGGGGCTCACCCCGTCGCAGGGATTCGAACCGCCAATCTTCTGATCAGCAAGCCCTAGGCTCTGTGGTTTAACCCAAAGCACCACCTGGGTCCCTTGAGGATGAGGTAAATTACCATTAATCTGAGTGCACCCTGACAGGCAATGCAAAGGAGAGAGAAACAGTCATTGCTTGAATTGAGTCTACTTTGCAGCAAAGCAGCTTTCTGTAGATTGTACCTTCAGTAGATGTGCAGCCTATTAACTGTATCTGAGCACTGATATTGATATAACTTCATAATGGAAACTCAGGTGGCGAAACAGTGTCTGCATTTTTCACCCTTTGGTGTGCTTTAGTCAGAATGATATGTAAAATAGACCAACAAGCAAAATTGCCAGTATTGCACATAGATTCACAGACAAAAACTGATTGAAGGGTCATTCCATGCTAAATCACCTGATTTTAATACTTGACCATGCTCTCACAACTCAAATTTTCTTCACAATTTTTTTTATGTGTAGATCCCTATGAGATAGAGGGATGCAGGTGGCGCTGTGGTCTAAACCACTGAGCCTAGAGCTTGCCGCTCAGAAGGTCCCAGCTCCTGCCAACATAGCAGTTTGAAAGCACATCAAAGTGCAAGTAGATAAATAGGTAAAGTAAATGGCATTTCCGTGCACTGCTCTGGTTTCGTCAGAAGCGGCTTGGTCATGCTGGCCACATGGCCCGGAAAAACTGTCTTTGGATAAATGTCGGCTCCCTCAGCACCGTAACCCCAGAGTCATTCATGACTGGACTTAACTGTCAGGGGTCCTTTACCTTTACCTTTTTACTTATGAGATAACCTTAAATTAATTTTTTAAGCTTTTTTGGTCCATAATTGGGTGCAGGAGAGTTTTTTTTTGAAAATTTCAATTTTCGCACGATTTAGGCTAATGTAATTTCTGCATCAGCTTAGAAAAAACCTCCTGTTTCACTTGTTTTTCAACCAATTGGGCTTATTTTGGTTTCAAAATAAAGCTAATTGTGGTCTCTTACAAAATAAGGTATAAAATGGTATTAGGTGCCACAGAAAAGGGTCACTGACCAATCAAATTTAATTTTTGTCATTTTATTCCCGGTAGGTTCGATAAGCCATAACTAACATGTGTATCGTACTTGTTTTGTAGAATGAGCTAACCATGTACTTGTTATGTTTTAAAAATGAGGGTGTTTTTTGTGGTTATAAAATAAAATACTTTTTTGGACAAGTTTAAGGTCTCTTTAAGCCTGAAATAAAATTGTACCCTCTAATGTTACAGTGCCATCTGATATATTTTAAAAATTAAGTTTTATTGATTATTTAATAAAAAATACAATTTTAACTATTGTTAATTTATCTAGTAAATTGAAACAATCCAGTCCCTGCTAAAATATGGATATAGTACTTGACTAAAATAATCCAGACTGCTTCTTTCTTATCTGCGTAATGTAGCTTCAGAGCTGAAAATGCCTCAGTGTGACCTGCACTTGTAGATGAGGCATAGCAAGGATGAGGAGCTTGGTGCCTCCACATGTTGTTGGACTACAGCTCCATAATCCCAAACCATTAGGCCTTGCTGTCTGGGGCTTATATAATTTGGAAGTCCAACAACATCAGGGGGGCCAGATGTTCTCCACTGCTGATACAGTGGTGCCTCACTAGACGAATTTAATTCGTTCCACGGGTCTATTCTTATAACGAAAAATTTGTCTAGCGAATCCCATAGGAATGCATTGAATTTTTTTTTAAAAAAATTTGCCCATAGGAACGCATTAATTGAATTTCAATGCATTCCTATGGGAAACCGCGATTCGCTAGATGAATTTTTCGTAAAACAAATTTGTCTAGCGAGGCAACCTCCGCTAGAAAAATCCTTTCTTTAAGCGAAAATTTTGTCTTACGGGGCGTTTGTTAAGCGAGGCACCACTGTATATAGAGGTCTCTGGTTAGTACAGATTTATATAAGACAGGTCTTGGGTAGCTTAAATGTGAGCTGGATGTGTGAGCTGGAGAGCCAGAACGGGGGGGGGGGGGAATCTAAATTAGAAGTATATGCAGCCGTCTTCCAATTGCTGGGGAAATGGCCCTGTGCCTTCTTCTAATCCAAATCCCTCCACCAGCTACTATTTGTATTACCAGGAAAGCAAGCAGCCATAATATGGGAATATCTGTTTCTCCCATGGGAAAATAGCAGCTTTGGGTGCATTTAAAGAATAAAAACAGTGTAGAGAGGAAAGGGTAACCCCTTTCCTCCATGCCGCAGCCCCTATTAAGTTGCCTTCCCCATAACTGTTTATTTTAACATTACAGGAGTTAGTGATTGAAGATTTCCAGCATCTTGTCTAACATTTCACTTTCAAATGAGGCATTCAGTGCTAGATAGTGATCAAAATTAGGCAGGTACCAGGCACATGTTGCACCTGGCTGTCAGCCAGTTGCGACCAAGTGAAGATGCCTGAGTGCCAGGATGGTGCCTGACATCACCATCTGAAGGGACTGAAACTGCCTTGGTTGCGCTGGTCGATGATCTCCGGCGTGCTAGGGACAAAGGTGAGAGCTGTTTCCTAGTTCTGCTGGATCTCTCAGCGGCTTTTGACACCATCGACCATAACATCCTTCTGGACCGTCTAGAGGGGTTGGGAGCTGGGGGCACTGTAATACAGTGGTTCTGCTCCTTCCTCCTGGGCCGTGTTCAGAAAGTGGTGGTGGGGAATGAGAGTTCAGATCCCTGGGTTCTCACTTGTGGCGTGCCTCAGGGTTCTGTCCTCTCCCCCATGCTTTTTAACATCTACATGCAGCCACTGGGAGAGATCATCAGGGGGTTTGGGCTGGGTGTTCATCAGTATGCGGGTGATACCCAGCTCTACCTCTCTTTCAAATCAGAACCAGTGAAGGCGGTGAAGGTCCTGTGGAGCCCGGAGTCGGTTAGAGGATGGATGCGGTTAATGGATTGAGGTTGAATCCTGACAAGACAGAAGTACTGTTTGTGGGGGACAGGAGGCGGGCAGGTGTGGAGGACTCCCTGGTCCTTACTGGGGTAACTGTGCCCCTCAAGGATCAGATGCGCAGCCTCGGAGTCATTTTGGATGCACAGCTGTCCATGGAGGCGCAGGTTAATTCTGTGTCCAGGGCAGCTATCTATCAGCTCCATCTGGTACAAAAGCTGAGACCCTACCTGCCGGCGGACTGTCTCATCAGAGTGGTGCATGCTCTGGTTATCTCCCGCTTGGATTACTGCAATGTGCTCTATCTGGGGCTACCTTTGAAGGTGACCCGGAAACTGCAACTAATCCAGAATGCGGCAGCTAGACTGGTGACTGGAAGCGGCCACCGGGACCACATAACACCGGTCCTGAGAGATCTACACTGGCTCCCAGTACATTTCCGAGCACTTGGTGTTGACCTTTAAAGCCCTAAAGGACCTTGGTCCTGTATACCTGTAGGAGCATCTCCACCCCCACCATTCTGTCCGGACACTGAGATCCAGCGCCGAGGGCCTTCTGGTGGTTCCCTCATTGCGAGAAGTGAGGTTACAGGGAACCAGACAGAGGGCCTTCTCAGTAGCAGCACCCGCCCTGTGGAATGCCCTTCCATCAGATGTCAAGGAAATAAGCAGCTATCCTAATTTTAAAAGACATCTGAAGGCAGCCCTGTTTAGGGAAGCTTTTAATATTTAATGCTCTATTGTTTTGATATTCAATTGGGAGTCGCCCAGAGTGGCTGGGGAGACTCAGCCAGATAGGCGGGGTATAAATAATAAATTATTATTATTATTATTATTATTATTATTATTATTATTATTATTAGAATCATTGGATCATAACAGTTTTCACACACTAATACCACATCCTGTAGAATTTTATCTGTTATATTTTATCTGCACAATCAGAATGAATTTCAGGAACCAAAATGTTTTTTTCTGTGCAGCCTGAGCAGGAGCGATGAACAACATTATAGTTAATTGTTTTAGCTTGTTATACCCCACACCGTTACCCTGCTCAAAGTTATGAAGAATATTCTTACGTTATGAATGGTCCATCTAACTATTAAGAAAAAGAGTTAGGCCAATATATACGTAGACTTTTATATGTGGACTTTTATCAAGTCAACTGGATAAAAGTGACTTTTCTTAAATTCTCAAAGTTCTTAACCTAGCTCAAGGTTGTCATCTAAACTAGTTAGATGTTTAACTGATCATCACAATCAGTCCATTGTTTGAAAAATAAGACTTTAGAGCCATCTTTCCCCAAAATGGCAACTAGACATTCTATTTTTGTGACTGTAACCTTGGTTTAAGGAACAATTTGACGCCAAGCAGCCTTGCCCCCCATGCAAGGCTGAGAGCATTTATGCTCTCTGCCTCAATTATTGGGCTCTGGGACTCTAGGAGGCTCTCTCAAGATCTTGTGGGGCTCTCTGAGATGTCGCAAGAGGCTCTCAGAACCCGGTAAGCAAGGCGAAAAGCTCTTTCCACACTGAGAAACAGCTTTAAATCTCTATGCCTTGCATGCATTTCATTTATGTGATTTCAGCTAGCTGGCCACCAAGCACATAAAGCTGAGGTCGTGCAAGTTAATGGTGTGAAAGTTGCACATTGACTATATATTTTTTGTTATTTCTTACGTATATTTTCGGTGGAATTCGGTGCTGTGGTCTTCTGTTTGTTTCATCTATGCAAGCATTGCAGCTTTCCAGATAAAACAATCCCCGTACTCCTCCCCTTGTGTGCTGTTTTGATCCCCTCCAGAGCCAATTCGGGTGTGTTGAGCGGGGGGGGAGGGCGGGGAGAACCCTGTTCTGCAAACAGAAGTTATTGTGCAGGTGAATCCTAATCTTTTAGTTTTTATGTTGTATTGTACACCTTGGGCTCCTTTCGGAACAAGGGTGATCCAGAAAGACAACTAGCAATAAAATAAAATGATTGTTGTGCTGGTAGAGACACAAATGACACTGTTGAGTCTTTGAAGTATTGACTGCAACGTTTGAAAAGCTAATTGTTTAAAAAGTTGGGGAGGTCAATGTTAGAAATTCAGGAATATAAGCTAATCAGCAAATGACACCTTAAACCTAGGTTACAGTCACCACAATGGAATGTCATCCCCCCGGATGTTGTTGTTGTTGTTGTTGTTGTTGTTGTTGTTGTTGTTGTTTATTTTCACTTCTATGCTGCTTTATATTTTAAAGAAAAAATCTCAAAACTGTTTACAACACATTAAAACATCAAATCCAGAATAAAACAAATTCAAGCTTCAAGGAAAATATTTCATATCCTTCTCTGAGTGACATTTTGCTTTCCCCAGTCACCAACCTAGCATCCACAGATCTCCACATGGTTGCAATTGGACCTACACCAGTCGCAAAACATTCCTGGCGTCTGGCTAATTTATTTCAGTGGGTTGGAGATCCATTTGAACACATAGTGTACTGATATTATTTGTCATGTGTCTTGCATGTTGAGCAGCTTACTTTTAAGCAATTTCCAATAATAGCTAGGGATGGGGAAAGCTGTGTTGCATTGAGCCGAACATTGCTAGTCTGGTTGTTGCAGGAATGTTAAAACACAACCTTGTTTTACTGGACTATCATGATGTAACAACATGTAGTGAGGCATTCATTACTCACATTATGAAATGTGAACGCCCTCACATGGTTGTGGCTTTTGCACGTATGTGTGTTCTGCTTTATCAAACTTTAAAAACTAGAAAGTAGGAATGGCTTTTGTTAAAAGTTTTCACATGAAATGATGACAGATTTTTGTGTTTCATTGCTTATACCAAGTAAGAATGCAGCTTAGAGATAACTTCCTGTGATGCACATATTTTCAGTTCTTACTGTTTTTATGTTTTAACAAAGGGTAAATGTTACGGTCTTTTGTTGTATAGTGTCAGTCTTGTGGTATAGTGTGTTTTCTGTCAGATATTTATTTATTCAAAATGTAAATACTTCTAGGCTGTTATATGATTGATCGAAATGTTGCAGTGAAAGTCAGAAATATTATGGTTTACGCTTAATATTTCACAATGTATTGCAAAATATTCACTGATAACATTTTTCTTTTTTTCTTTCCTTTTTTTGATAGCCTTCTGTTGAGTCTGCAAGCCCAGGTAAAGTTTTATTCTGATATTTACAAAGCTTGGATAGAAAAGTGAGCCCTTTTTAACCGGCAATACTTGAATATATTTTATTGTATATACAGTAACTGCTGGAATTAACTATGTTCTATTCTACAAGACAGTCTGGTCTTGAGGGGATATTCATACATCTTAATTTTCATCCTCTGCTAAGCAAAACATGGGTGAGCCATGTTGCTCTTACACAGTTGCCATTAACATGCCTTTGAATTTGCACTACAGCCCACCTATGGTGAAGGTGGCTCAGTGCTTATCCGACATACTTCAGAATCCCATACATGAATTTGTTAAGAAGGGGAGAAGTTTCCACTTTGTCATGACTAAAGTCATGTTCTAGTGCTGGCTGAAATTAGCAACTTGCAGTCTTATACTGGTATTGAGCCCTTTCAGGCATGATTGGGCCAGAGGTTATTCTTGTTAACAGCTAATTCTGTCCATGTTAACAAATCAATTGTATTTGTAAGTCTGTAAGCTTCCACTATTCAACATAAGGTTGCCAGAATGAAAGTCCCTTCTTGCACAGCTAGTTAAAATGAAGTATGTTAAAAATGAAGTAGAGGCAAGTCATCAAGTTTAACTGTGTTTGTCTGTAGCATTCCCAATTCTGGGGTTGCCCCCTGTGCTGATCTGCTAGTCCTTTTTCTGTGGAACTGAATAACCAGGAATCCACACTGGTTTAGACTTAGTACATTGTACATGTTGGGCATGGTGAATCAGGGTGCTGAGCACTTCCCAAAAACCTGTATGTGGAACAGATAAAATAGTATGACATCTTTTCTCACCATAGTCCTACATATGCTACAGGCTTCTTTTCAGTCATGTGCTTAAATAAAATTTTAGTTGCCCTGTTGTTGAAGTGATGTATTCTGCACCATCCACTAGGTATTGGCAAGTGCAAAGTTGTATGATTCGTGCTTTAGAGTAGGAGGGGAATTTTTTTTGGCCTGGGAGGCCAGACCTTTATTTTTGCCCACCCCCACAAGTCAACTTCGGCAGGTAGGTGGGATTACCCACCTCACTATCTGATGCCATAATGAAATCTGGTGATTGACCTCTGCCAAAGTTGGTCTATGGAGATGGTGTGTTCAGAGGGCTTGTTCTGCCCTGGGTGCAAGGCTTCCCAAATGTCCAGCAACCAGCTGCTTGTTGTTAGGAAGCACTGAGCACACAGTTCGGAATGCATTTTGCACAGTGCTTCCCAGGTGCCTAGTATTCAGGCGTTTAATTATTATAATAAAATTATTGAGCATTTGGGGAGTGCTGTGCAAGTGCTTTCCAAGCTCTGTTCTTAGGATTTCCCAGGCAAAGAACTTGCAGAGTGCCAGACAGCCAGCTGGTTAGTATTGATTATGGGAAATGCTTTTTGTTCAGTGACATAACAATTGTACTATTTTGCAGTGCAATATATTCTTAAAGCCAAATATTTGCACTGCCCATCACAAAAACATGAGCATTTGATCTTTCTACCTTCTACTCTTAAGTTAAAAATCCAGCAGGAAGCCAACATTCTGAGGTCATAGTTTTCTATATATGCACTGCTTTATAGCTTGACTCTGGGGATGAATTAAAAAACCTACCTATATCTTGCTTTGTAACACTGGATAAAGTTATAAGCTGCAGTCTTTTACCTAGGGGTAAGTTCTGTTTAACTCCCTAGGAATTACTTTTGAATTGTGTATAGGCTTGCACTTATTAGTACCGATGTTCATGCTTTATGATTTTTTAATCTATCGCCTTCAAATAGCACAATTTATTTATTGGTTGACTAATTATTTAGAGATTTGGCTGTTGCAGAAAAGTTTCACTGCTATATTAATCTTGGTTTTAAAATAATTTGCATGTGGTAATAATGATTTTAACACTTAAGTCTACAATGTGATCAACTGTGAGGTTAATCAAATTGTAGGAGGTTCTGCAACATCAGATGACCATGAATTTGACCCAACGGCTGACATGCTGGTTCATGACTTTGATGATGAACGAACTTTAGAAGAGGAAGAAATGATGGAAGGTGAAACAAACTTCAGTTCTGAAATAGAAGATCTTACAAGGGTAAATGCTAGAAAATATTTTTGAACAAAACACTATTTTGTTTGGGAAGTAGTTTTGTCTTGGAAATGGTTTGATATTCTATTACCTGGGAAAAGAATCATTTCTTAGTTAACAGCAGAATGGGGTTGTGTTAAAGGGCTTTGGGTGAAAGGCATAGGGAACCTGTGGCTCTTCAATTGTTGGACTTCAACCTCAGCCAGTATAACCAATGGGCGTTGTAGTCCAGCAATGTCTGGATGGCCTCATGTTCCCTATCCTTGGCACAAGGTATTATCAGGGTAGTTCAACCATATTCAGTCTACACCAGTGGTTCCCCGTTAGCTAAGTATTGCAGAGCTCTGTTTTTCAAAAGCCTGGCCATGAATCCCCTACTATTGAAAATTTTGACATCTCTATGGTAGTTTTTGTTAATGTGAATGGTGCCATGGACCACCTGGGTGGGTTACATGGACCCCCTGGAATCCATGAACCACCAATTGGGTACCACTGATCTACATTATATGACAACTTCTCCGCATTATGGGTACTCTGTTCTGATTTAGCAGTATACTTTTATCCTCCTCTGTTTATTTTGTGATAGGGATGTCATGTGAGGAACTCATGCTGAATAAATGAAGACTCCCCAAGTGCCTGAGAAACTGTGTAATGGTACTTAAAAGTGCCAGTACAAAGAGGGGAAACAAGCAACTAAGCAAACATTGCTTAGCACCTTTTATATCTTCTGTTGCCCCAGTTCAGTTGCCCTAGAATCAGTTCAGTATGATCCATAGTCATGATCTTTGACAGGAGCTCAAATAAGAGATGTACAAAGTAGAGGTTTTTTATAGTGTATATCAAGTACAAAGTTCATAAGGCTGTTCATTTGTTTTAAAGTATGTCTAATCTAAGCCAATTAATTGATTCACTTTTCTCAAATTTATTTTTATTGCCTTTTTAAAGTTTTCATCATTATGTAGCTTATTTAATTCTGAAATTAATAATAGTTTTGGGGACATAGATTTTGGACTTGTTGGAAGCTATTTTGTGTGGGCAGCTAGTTTGACTGCCTAATGTTTGACATAAAGGTGTGCTTTGGGGGAAAAATTCAGTAAGAGGATTCTGGAGGGGGGGGGAATACCTTTGACCAGTTATCTTGTTAATGAGTTCTTAGGATGAGTTGTAAAGCCTAAGGAATAGTAAGGAAGCCTGGTTTGGGGAATGAGAGTGAGCAGATTAGCAATGTAATGAGAACATTAAAGGTTCTGCTGTCAGTCAGTAAGCATACTGGTCATATCTTGCACATCATGTTTAATGCAGTGCGCATGAGTTTGCCATGTCATAAAGGGTTACCATATTCTGAAGAGCAAAACTTGAACACATTTGGGACACACCCACCCACCATCCCGCATCTCCGTCGCCCACTCCCTCCCTGCCGCTGACCCCTTTTTTGCCCACCTGCTCCCTCCCTCCCTTCTCTTACCTTTGCTGTCTTTGGCCTCCTGCTCAGGAGATGCTGCATCTCCAGATGATGGGAAGGCCGTGGCAAGCCTGGCAGCCACCAGAAACATCACAAGGCCGAGCGCAACCCTAACACAGATAATACTACTACTGGTCATAATTAAAACCCAGGCACTTCATATAAAATGCAAAAATCCACCCAGATGGGCATGCTGGCCCCCCAAAAGAGGACATGTCCAGGAAAACTTGGATGTATGGCAATACTAATTGATTAGTTTAACAGCTTTATAGCCCATTATTTGTTACGCTGCATTTGTACCTGGTGGGAAGCCATAAACTATGGCTTACCATGCATGAGTGAATCTTGTCTGCTTTGTGCACTCACACAGAGGGAAAACAAATTAAGATCCCTGGCTTGGTGTTAAATCTAAACAGGATGGTAGTTTGACTCCCAACAAACCATAGTTAGTAAGCCAAGGTGGATTCTTGACTTCTTGTTGTAGTTTGGAGTGAAACAAACCATTATTCCCTGTTGGGAGATAATACTCAGACTGTGATCGTGATTTGTTTTCTCCCAGTGCAAGCAAGGAGGAGTGAAGCAAGTACAATTCACTCATGTGCAAGGAGGAGTGAAGCAAGTACAATTCACCGTGAAGTACAAATACAGCCTTGGTGCAAAACATAGTCAGTAGTCACAGACAACCTGACAAACCACAGTTTACAAAAATGGAAGGCGAAAGCTTTCAAACAACCCCCAACTGCAGGGGGGAAGAGAATGGAGGCTAAAGCAGAGATTGAGACTCAAACCTGAGACTCACTATGGCGTCTTCTATCAACCATGAACATGGCCAAGAGATCAGATTTCTTATTCTGTAATATTTGTTATAAGTGGTAGTAGCAAAGCGTGTATCTCTTCAAAGTGCTGCAGTTTTTGGCATGGAGTATTATACTACTAATCAGATGTCAGTTTTCATAGAAAAGAACAGTGAAGGTCAGAAGCATTGAATTTTAGTGAAAGACTAGTATGAGCAACGTTATGTGTGCCAAAAATACTGCAAACACTCAGCTATGTAAAAAGGCTCATTTAATATTAAGAATAGCCAACCAACTACAGTTACAGTAAGTCAACCAACTACAGTTAAGTTGCATATGATTGGATAACAATATGATTTGCATATTATTTTATTGGACATACCCTGTTTCTCCAAAAATAAGATGTAGCCATAAAATAAGCCATAGCAGGATTTTTAAGCATTCAAGGAATATAAGCCATATCCCGAAAATAAGCCATAATGATAGCCAGTTTAACCTTTAAACTGTACCATACTTAATAAAAAAATAAGACATCCCCTGAAAATAAGCCATAGTGTTGTTGTTTTTTTGAGGAAAAATAAATATAAGACGGTGTCTTATTTTCAGAGAAACACGGTAGATGAAAAATCTATGGTGCAGTTGTTAAGCTTCTTAAGTGATACTTTGAAAGCCTAATCCATAAGGTGTGAAAAACCTTAAACTGCTATGTTTATAAACCCTCATAATACCAACCTAAGAAATCATGAGAGTTGAAAAAAACACAATGAAGTTGGTTTCCGGCCATGTCACAAGTCAATGGTGGTAGCCCCTCACTGCCTTCCACAGGCAGTGAGGAGGTTTAGGCAGGGAAAAGCCAGGATTTATGAGGCAAAACTCCTGGTATTGTTCCCTAGTGGGGTCTGGGGAGCTCACTGCATCCTGCTGTGCCGCTCAAGCTCGTGCCTACCAACTTGAAAGGCAGAACGGGTGCGACCTGGGTGTGTATCCCTACCATGGATGAGCCTCCGTCTCTGGCTTGATTTGTGGTTGGTTCTTCCAATATTCGGACAATTGGCATTAATCAAGAGGCACTCCTGGACTGACATATGCCAATGGACTGCAATCAGTTAGCTGCCCGAAGGACTGGACTTGAATCTTTGAAGGTTTTATTTGAAGTTTGAGAATCCTTACAACAGCCAGGAAAGGAAGGGGGTGAACAAGGTACTTTGTGCTTTTGTATGGTTTACAAATTGTTTCCTTTTTCCCCTGTCCTCCCACACATAGTGAAAATGACATGTGTAGCCGCTGCTATGTTATTCTGTTTGTTACTTCGGAAAATAGGGGGGAGGCTCAACAAGGAATTTTACAAGGTTTTACTATGCCCTCCCCCCTCGACTGAGGCTGAATGGACCTTATTTAAACTTATTCATGGACTGTTGTTGGAAAAATGCAGTGGGAGAAAAAATAATGAACTGCTGCCGAACAGATGCGGTAAAGACAGTGAATTTGAGAAAAGATCTTGCTTTTAACTGTGTGCCGAGGAAGAACTCCAGAGTGAAATTTTAATGGCGGAGTTTGGATATGCACTTTGTGAGTTATTTATGTATTTTGTACATAAATTTATGTAGTTTGTAAGCTAGTCCGTAAACAGCGGAAGGAAAGAATGGAATGTAACTTTGTACCATCCAGATAAACACTGCAAAGAACTAAACAATGGAAGATAGAATTAACTCACCCAGCACACCAGGTCTGGAACAACAATATATAGGAGGGACTACACACGTGAAATTGATCATTTATTTATAAGATGTAATGGAGGTGCAAAAGCGGCAAGCTGGAAGAATGGTTTAACGGCAAATGAAGGATGTCAGCTGGACTTAAATAAGAAATGATGCAGCCATGCAAGGAAATGTTGATGATCATAAGTTTGGAACACCAGCAGGAAACCTGATTTTAAGAAATTGTATTAAATTAATTTGGTTTGATTTGTAATAATTTGGAAAATTAATAAAAATAATTTTGGCGGAAAGGAAAAACAATGAAGTTTTCTTCATGTTGTTTCTTTTACTTGTTTCTTTTTCTCATGTTTTCTGTAACATTTTCAGGTTATCTCTACAGTCATAAGTTATAAATTTCAACATGCTGGCAGGAGTGATGAGATATAAGTCCTAATGGGTTGAGAACTTTGATCCAAATGTGTCACTCCAAACCATTCTTATCTGGTTCAGTTCCTCCCCAGGCCTCATCTCCTCTTCTTCCCCACCCCATCACACCTCTATTGATCCAACTGCACACTCTCCTTGAGTGTTTTTGCCTGGCTAGAATGTGTCCCTGGATTCTGATAATCTTGCTTCCTTGGATGGATGGTAGAGAGGGATGTGTGTGAGAGTGTGTGTAGAAACTAACCTAATGTACAAAGATAATATGTACATTGATTGTTACTATTCTTGCCTCTGGATCCATCATGCACTAGAAGGGAATGTAGCCCTTGGACTAAAAATATTTCTCTATTTTTTGGTGTAAATCCATTGCTGACCTGCAAAAAATATTTCTCTGAGGGAAATTTTTCCAACCAGAGCAATGGGATCATCATGTCAAAGGCAATAAATCTTATCCCCCCCAATGTCCTTGACACAGACACACCATAGCTGTTGAAGATTATATAATATTGTCATTTCATTCTAGCAACCCTCCCTACTCTATAGTTTCTCTTTCATGTATGTGTTGTAATCTGTGCCTATTGTAAAAGAACTTTGCTGCTAATTGCTAAGATCAGGCATCCCCAAACTGCGGCCCTGCAGATGTTTTGGCTTACAACTCCCATGATCCCTAGCTAACAGGACCAGTGGTCAGGGAAGATGGGAATTGTAGTCCGAAACATCTGGAGGGCCGAAGTTTGAGGATGCGTGGCTAAGATGGAGATCACCCAACCCCTGCTCCAGTTGTCATGCCCCTTGTCCTCATCATTACCATTGTCAAGTCCAACAGAAGGGATAGTGATCAATCTGTGTGCTATTTTCTCTCTACATGTGCAGAGCAGGAAACATTATAGAGGGAATGATTTTGCTTATCTTCTGGGGGTGTAGATTGCCATGGTATCATCATATCAAACTGCACCAGTGCCTCATCTTGTCTTTGCTCTGCCTCGAAAAGAGCAGGATAGAGTTGAGTCAGAGGACAATACATGCAGGCTGACATCTGCTCTCCAGAGGACAGTTGTAGCCACTGTTGACTAGATAGCCTATAGATTACAACATTGGTATTAAATTCATGGAATTATTATAATTTCCTGTTTTAATTCTTTTTAGGAAGGTGATATGCCAATTCATGAGCTTCTTAGCCGTTACGGCTATGATGGTACTGTGCCACTACCAGAAGAGGAAGAAGAGGAGGAGGAGGAGGAGGAGGAGGGTGAGGGTGAAGATAATGATAACAACAGTGGGTGCAGTGGAGAAAATAAAGTGAGTTAGACTTACTAATTTGAAAACTTGGTCTGTGCTATTGTGTGCTTCCTATCGTGTGCTTTTGGCAAGCTAGCATATACATTCCTTAAAGCTGATATTATTTAGTGAAGCTGCTGTAAAGATGAGTATTTAAACTTGGACTGTGCTTTTGGTTCCCAGTTTCTTCTGTGTGTGTGTGTGCGCGCACACAGGTAGATAAAGGCCAAAAGGGAAAGCTGGAACTGACTGCTGCTATGGGACTGTATCAAGGAGGCATAGCTGTGATTGTTGTGTGTGTATGAGTACATACACTCTCTTTTGCCCTTTGAATTTATTTCATAACATTTATATACTCCTTGATTATAGAAAAAACCTAAAGAAATTCTGCCTTTAAGGACACAAAAATGTACTGTACTTGCTTTCAAAGATTTACTTGGGGTGGAATGGACATTGGAGTCATTGAATCATAGAATTGTAGAGTTGAATGGGATCCCGAGGATCATCTAGTCCAACCCCCTCAACTAAATCCCTGAGCTCCATTTACCCGGGAATAACATCTGAATAATGAAGAACCTATGTTTGTTTACATTTAAATGACTGTGTTACCTGGGTGCATCTTTCTCTAAATCTCCTTAGTTTAGTCAGTAGTCTGAACTTCAGACTAGTCTTGGTTTCTGGGGAAAGTGAGTGAGGAAGGATGTAAGCTCAATATCTACTCCTAGTTTCATTTTAGAGTATGATCTGAGGGTCAAGAAATGGGTGACCAGTCCCAGAAAGATCTGAGTGTAGTGTTGTGCTGGGGAAACTAGCCTGTGGGTCTCATTAGGCTGGCCTGGTCTGAGAAGTTGGCCTACCATGCCATTTTGAGCAAACTTTCTTTCTCAAGCCTGACATCATATATGACATTTGGTGCAGAAATGTTGGCTTTTCTTCATTAAATTTCTTCTTTGCCTAAGGAGCCCAGGGCGGCAAACAATAAAGAGACAATAAAATAGAACAAACCCCCTCCCCCCACAAAATCATATTTAAAACACTTTAAAGCATTAGGAAAATCTAAAACAAGTTCAAGCTATGGCTAAAAGAAAGAAGAACTCAAATATGTAAAAAAGTCAGTACTTTTTGATTTTGGCCGTCTTTTCTGCCTTCTTGCACAGTGATAGAAAAAGGTGCAAAATTCCAAAAAGTGTTGACTTATTTTTGATGCAGAGAAAGAATCAGGAACACACAGTTTCAGACTAGGGATTCAAAAGAACATTTTTCTTTTGCATCTTGGTTTGACCTCAAGCTGGAATTCGAAGGAAAAATCTTTCAGTTATCCTGTCAGGGAATTTGTAGTCCAGCAACATATTGTCTACCCTACTTGAAACTATTGAGATAAACATTATGGATAGCACTAAAGCAAGTTTATATCATGAAAATGAAAGGGGGCAGTTTATATATTTATTTATTCAGAAATTTATTTGCCACCCATTATAACAATGTCCTCTGGGTAGTTCATGCACAAACACATCTCTTATTCCCATTGCCAATAGCATTTACTGTTCAATTCAAGCATGCAGTTAGGTGGCAAATTCTATGACTTATTTCCATATTAACCTTTTTTAAAAAAATCTGTACAACATACTACAGGTTAGGATAGTGCAGAGAATCATGCAGAAAGTCTACCCAAGAAAGAACACTTGGTTACTGAAAACAATGCGTAATATTTTGCCACCAAAGTTTGGTCTACTAAAGCATATTGTCTTGCCCCTTTTGCTCCATTACCTGGGTTGGACAGTGCTTTATTGCGTTGGTGATGCTGTGGAATAAAGAATCTTAAGTTTTCTTTAGAACATTTTGCTCCCACATTTTTCACAGTAAATAATGCAAGTAAGACATTGCTGGTGTAAAGAGATACACTCAGAAAATTTCTTTCTGGGACTCTGCTGCAATCTTTTCTTTTGTTTGAGTGCCTCCTGAGGTTCATATTCCAGTCTTGGCAATTTCATCTGAATATTTTGTGTTTTGTCAGAAATTGCAGAAGCTTTGACAAATTGTATAACTATAACTAGATACTCCAGGATAATTGTCTCAAGGGAAGTGGAGTACTAAGTAGATCTTGTGCTTCTGACTAGGTGGTTAATGGCAATTTGTCTCCGACATTAAGAAACCTGAATCTAAACAAATCATCAGCTTCCTCAATTTTTCAATACAAACTTGCAAAATACTGTAGGTACAAAACATCTCACATCATTATTCATCTGTATGTGTTTCAGGACAGCTTGAGTGATTGGTGAAAAGCTATAGGGCAATAGGGCAAGACTATAAGACAAGTTATAAGTATTAACTGATCTTCCATTGTTCTGTTGTTGTCATGTGTTGTGTTCCTCTGTGGCAGTGAAACACCTGGTATATAACTCTTAATAATTTAAGCTGAAAGAAATTGACTTAATTAGTAATTGAGGGCAATGAATTGATTAATGCTATGGTTGGAGCACAGGTGGCAGAATTTTAGAAAGTATCCAACGTAACACAAAGCCCATGATGCAGTGTAAGTGGTGGCAAGAAAAAATATCCTACTTTTCTGCCACCATTGCATCTGCAAAATTGCCAGGCAGAAGAACTGTCCAGGTGGAGAGAGATGGGAATTGTTATGAGCACTTCTTGTTTAGATTTGTTGCATACCCTGCACTGTCAGGTTACAGTAATAACAAAATACAGCATTAAAACTGCTTAAAACAAATTGCAATCAAAACTAGCATGGGTCCTAGTAATGGATACTTTTCAGTTAGTTTTTTCCTGCCAACTAGCTTGACTGGTTGAGGTTTACCACTTACATGCTCACTGCTTTCCCATTTTTGGGGATAGAGACAAGGGCTGTGGAAGGAAAGGGGAGTAAGAAAATTGCCTCCCAGTGCCCCTTCATGGAAGCCTCCTCTGGATCAAAGAGCTTCTATGAATGGTTGCAATTTGGGGGGGGGGGAGCCAATGGCTAAAAATTTTTGATTTGAAAGACAATTAAATTGACTCTTATTTTTATATGTTTTATTACAAATATTGTGTATGTGTGTTTTAAGTTCTATTTTCTTTCTCTGATTATTTGTGGGGGGTTATTGCATTCATGTTTTTATTTTTATTCTGTATTTTGTGCTTTTATATTGTGATTTTATCCTGTGAACTGCCCTGAGACCTGTGGGTATATGACGGCATAGAAATTTAATAAATAATAGTAAATAATTATTATTATTATTATTATTATTATTATTATTATTTATTAGATTTTATTATTATTTTGGTACTTTGGTTATGTCATTCTGTATGAGTCTTAGAGGCGACCAAACCCTCTAAGAGATGACATAGTTCCTGTACCTATGGAGAAGTCTCTCTTACAAGTCAACTTGATCTGTGTCATAACTGGATTATTTCGGCAAGCTTTCAAGTATGTGCTAGCTTCTCATCTAGACGTTCCATGATTTAGTATCTGGATCTGCTCCATGCTGGTTTCTGGTCTGATTTTGGAATTGAGATTCCCTTGGGCATTCTGGTGGATGACCTGTACTGGAGATGGGCAGAAGGAGTGAAACCCTATTACTTCTCCTGGACCTCTCAACAACCTTTGATACCATCAACCATGGTATCTTTCTGAACCTCCTGAAGTTGATCATAGGCTGAACAGGAGTCACTAGTGTGATGCATCTGCAATGCATGAATACAGTTTTAGACTGAACTGTCGATTGCAAGGCACAGGAAGTAATGGTTACAAATTTATTGTGCAATAGTCAGAGCTCATTTAGACTTCTATTTCTAGCTCTGGGCACCACAGTAAGAAAAATTGATACATTGGAATGTGCTTAGAGGATGGCAGCATGTAGGAAAGGTTGAAGGAACTGGGTATGTTTATCCTAAGAAGCCTAAGGAGGGATATGATAGCACTCATCAAATTTTTGAAAGTCTGTCATGTGCAAGTGGGCAAAATAAAATGTTTTCTGCTTCTCCAGAGGACAAGATTAGAGATAATGAGTTTAAGTTACAGGAGGGTAGATTTATGTGAACATTATGAGAAACTTCTTGACACGTCAGCAGTAGAACCAGTTACACAAGTCAGAAGGGGTAAACCTGAGAACCTCCCATACCTATGATCATTAGCTATGCTGGGTTGAGCTGATGAGAGTTATAGTAGGCCTCCCCAAACTCAACCCTCCAGATGTTTTGGGACTACAATTCCTATCATCCCTGACCACTGGTCCTGTTAGCTAGGGGTGATGGGAGTTGTAGCCCCCAAACATCTGGAGGGTCGAGTTTGGCCATGCCTGAGTTATTATAGTTTAGCATCTGGAGAGTCATACAGTATTCATCCCTGATGTAGGGGGTGGTATTTGTTTCCTTATAAGAGGTCTTCAAGCAGAGACTGGCTAGCCATTTGTGAGGGATGCTGTAAATCTGGATGCCCTAGGTCAAACAAGGGATTGGACTAGATCAATTTTTGCTAGCATGCTGGCTGTGGAGGGCACTAGGTTGGTGAAGTCTGGGCTAAATGGAACCCCTCAAACTCTGTACTGTAATTCTGTAACGGTGATGATGTTATATTACATTATTTCAGTGGTTTTGCTTTTTCCTAGATAGATTGTCTCAAAGTGATGATTTGCCAGCTACAATCTTTTAATGAACAATGCAGACCCAGCCTCAGTTATCTATCCCTAGTTACTTCCAGGTTATACTACTGCAGAGCTCTCTCTGTGGGTTTTCCTTCAAAGAAAGCCTGGAAAACCTCAATTAGTCAAAAATGCAGTGGCCAGATTGCTAGCTAGGGATGAAAGATTGGAGCATATTCCTTACTTCCCATCCCTAAATCTGCATTCACAATTGCCAAAAGCAGATTTCAGCTTGCAAGTTCCCCCTTTAAAATAACAACAGTAGCAAACAGTTAGCTGCTTTTCTTTTCTTTTCTTTCTTTTCTTTTTGCTTCCTCAGTTTTAAGTATTGGTTCTAGCCTTTAATTACCTGGGACAAGGCTGCCTCAGGAACTGTGTTCCTGCAGAAGTTTGCCAGATACAAAGATTAGCCTCAGAAGCCCTTTTTTGGTCCTGGGTGGGTATGTGACAGGACCTTTTGGGTCAGTGGTACTGTGGAATGCCTTCTTTGTGCAGATCTGCTGTGCCTATTTTAGTTTTTAAAAACATGTTAAAACTTTTTTCAGTGTGCTGCTTATGTATGATTTTAGTCTGTTAATCTGCTTAATTTTTCTTTTCCACTTGGTTTTTAAGGCATCGCTTCCTACTCTTATGGGTTATGATGCACTGTTTGTCAGTTATACCATTTTTATTTTGTACGTTAACTTGTGGTAGGGCAGAAATGATAATAGCTGCTGTCTTGTTTCATTGTTTGTAAGGAGGAGGTCATAAAGGATTCATCTGGTCAAGAGGATGAGACGCAGTCCTCCAACGATGATCCGGTGCCCTCTGCTGTACAGGAGATAATTCGCCCACGGCGGTGTAAATACTTTGATGCAAGTATGTCTTTTAAAGTATTAAGCATTGTCATCTAAACCTGTTTTCAGACATTTGTAACAGCTCTTTAATTTGATCCCGTATAAGTGTTTGAGAATTCTCATACCAAAAACTGGATGAGATAAGCCTTTTCCTTACTTCCCATATCTTAAGTGCTCTCACAAGTGCCAAAAGCAAGTTTCTGCTTGCAAGTAATAAAGGTGTTGTTTGTGTACTTCCTTTTTTAAAACAATTATATAGGCATATTTTAATTATTTTGTATGTATGAATCTCTTTGGCAAATATTGGAATTATTAGGAGAAAATGTGGTGGGGGCTGTAGTGATGGTTAGTAAGCTGTGGAAAACTCATCCTATTTAGATCATTCCTAGACCTTGTAAGATGCATTCTGTGGATGTTAATCTTTTTCTGGCACTTAGTGGGGATAGGGACATTATGAAATGATGAAACGATCAGAGATTTTGGGCAAAGTCATAAATCTGTAATATGCATGTTGGCTCCATACATATAAGGAAATAGCTAGAAATTCAAACATTTATTTGGCAAATCTGGTGAGAGGCAAAGGCAGTGAGCCTTTTCTAGTTCCTTTCAGATGTCTGGAAGGACTTCAGCATGCGTGTTGGGACTTCTAGAAATATTTTTCCCCAGACTACCATCAGTTTCTCCCTGCCCCCCAGCCCCAATAGTGTTAGAAGCACTTAGATCAGTGGTTCTTGTTCATCAGACTTGGATACATAGAGGATTCAGAACATGCAGTTGTTTGATTTACAGAAAATGAGATGCTTTCCTGAAGGTTGAGGTGTCGCTAGCTTCCATTGGAGAACAGGGTAAGGAAAGGGAAGCTTTTGTGATGCTCCTCTGACCCAAGCCCTGTTGTGCAAGTGGCAGTCCTTGCACTCAGTTTCTGGTGAATCTGCCCAGTATTTCTTTACTGGCCTTGCTAGAATTAAAACATACTGTTGACAGCAGTCAGAACTGTGTTCTTTTATAATAATTGTCAGTAGCTGTTTGGCTACTGGTTTCAGCAACATGGGATGTAATTTTTTTTTTAAACCCTTTTAAAATCTATTTCAAACTTGAGAATTCATGCTTTCTCTGACTTTGCTTATGCAGCTGTTCTTTGGTAAATACATTGCCATGGTGTTCACAGATATTTAAATGACCATATAGGAGGGTTCAATTTTTTTACAAATTTGTAATCTACTTGCTTCTTACAGTTCTTTGTATTACTCAGTAAGGAGATCTCTGCCACAAGTCGTCACATACAGTTGGTTGTGACATCATGTCTCAATGCCCAATTAACTTTGAGAAAACTGTCTCTAGGATATACTGTATCTGAAGGAATGTGACTCAGAGTAGCTATTAACATTTAAGCAAAAGTTGTTGGTTTTCATATATAGACAGTGAAATAGAAGAGGAATCTGAAGAGGACGAAGATTATATTCCTTCAGAAGACTGGAAGAAGGTATTACTATATCAGCATATGTGGCTACTATATAAATAAAGTAATTTTTTTCAAGAAGGTATTTGAGAACATTGTGAGTCCCCTTTGGGTGCAGTCATCAGAGGGTTTGGGGCGATTTTCAGCTCCAGCTGGTGTGCCAACAAAGGCCATTTCTGGAATGAGACAGCCTCACCAGAGTTCTGCATGTTCTGGCCACCTCCTGTTCAGACTACTGTAGTGCCCTCTATGTTGGGCTACCCTAGAAGACTGCCTGGAAACTGCAGATAGTGCAGAATGCAGCTGTAGGAGTCCTTATTTTGTGGGATCTGAACTTCTTCGTATTTGTTTCCAGGGCCAATTCAGTGTGCTTAAACTAATATATAAAGCCCTTAACGTCTTGTGGGTACACATTTGTTGAACCACCTCTCCCCATGTCAGCCCACACTCTTGAATTTGGCAGAAACCCCTGCTGGTGGTACAACTAGCAGCTGCGGTTCACTGAGTGGAGACCTGGCGCAGGGCCTTATCTTTAGTGGTGCCACAATTATTGAACTACTCCTCCTCTTAGCCATAGCTCTAATGGGTGCCCACCGCATGTGTAGGGCACTTGTTCACGTGAGCATGTGAAGGGCATGCCTGATTCTTCATCTCAATTTGCGCTTTTGAATTGATTGTTGTTGGTTATTTGCTGTTATTTTTATCGATGCCATTTGATTTGCTAGATGGAAACTGCCTTGGGGTTATTTATGACTTTTAAGTAGTATATAAGAAGACAAAATCAACTGTATTGTGAAACATGTTTTTGTTGGCAACATCTGCACTTTTGTGTCAATTTAAAAAATGGAAACAATACTTCTCCACATCTTTTTATCTTCTTTATCGAATCTGGCTCTGAAAGCCACACACTGAACAATTTTGACAGATAATTCACTGTTGAGAAGGGAATGTTGCTGTTACTTCATAGCTTGTCCCCAGGTTAAATGGATGGTGCTACTTGAATACAGAGTACTTAGCTCATTAAAGTGAGAAGCTTGACAGTTGAAGTCATTACTATTTTCTCAAACTGCATCTTCTAGTGATTGATTGCATTCATTTTGTGTTAAACCTAAATATTTTTAAAACAATATACATAGATAGCAACAAATGGGTGCTCAGTTACACTTCTGGTTATTGTGAATGTGTTTTTTTATATAGGAAATCATGGTGGGTTCCATGTTTCAAGCTGAAATTCCAGTTGGGATATCTAAATACAAAGAAAATGAAAAAGGTAAACTTTTAATGCTATGGTGGTAATTTGATCCAAATTAAGAGATCTGACAAATTTGAGGTAAGATGTGTAGGGGAAAAGGTGGCCAATAAGGTTCATGATTGAGGTAAACTTTAGCAGTTCTCATAATGTTGCAATGTGATTGTCACATGAATTCCATTGGTAAAAGTTACTATCCATTAATTTTATCATGTTAAAAATGGCCATGAGAAACAAGCTCAAGACACAATGAATCTCTATAAGAATCTTTATTTTGGTTACTGGAAAACTGCTGTGTAAGGAATATTTATTTATTTTGGCAATAGTATAATTGTATTCAGCTGAATTTCCTGGCCTGGAACTGACAGATGAAGTAACAGCTATTAAGACTCTCATAGTCCAGGGCTTCATCACTGGGCGACACCTGCTGATCTTGCAGCATTTGGCTCTGGTGGCAGGTACAAGAGGTGCTGGGGAAGCAAAGATGTTAGAAGTCTCAATCCCCAATGCTTTTTGTCATGAATGATGAGTGAATACAGTACAGTGGTACCTCTACTTACGAATAACTCTACTTACGAATGTTTCTACTTACGAATGGAGCTCCGTCCGCCATCTTGGATGCGGTTTAGATAGGATTTTTTCTACTTACGAATTTTTAGACAGGGTTGCTTCGACTTACGAATTTTTTCTCCCAATGCATTCCTATGGGATTCAACTTACACATTTTTTCGACTTACAAATGTGCGTTCGGAACGCATTAAATTCGTAAGTAGAGGTACCACTGTACTTACTTTGTTGCACGCAGCTTCCCATCAGAACAAAGTGATAGAACTGAGTTGCCCATTTACAAGAGTTAGACTTTGCATAGTGTCACAATACGTATCCTCCAAGTTGCCGCCAATTATTAGTGAACCAGTAAAACGCAACTCTTCAGGTTTGTCAGCTTTTCAGCTCAGCCCTGTGTTATCTACTCAGAAATAAGTCTGGGTTTCTTCGAGAAAACCATACATTCTGTGTAGAATTATTGACAGAAATGCTGTCAAGAAAGTCTGTTTAGCATTTTTGCTTGTTTTGGAGGTAAGTGGAAATAATTTTGGTAGATAGGTTTAAAGACGGATGATGTTAAGACAATATATAATGTCTTGATTTCTCTAATTTAGTGTATGAAAATGATGACCAGTTGCTGTGGAATCCAGATTACTTGTCTGAAGAGAAAGTGATCGAATTCCTTAATGAAGCCTCTAGACGAACAGGTGATGAGAGAGGAATAGATGCAATTCCTGAAGGATCTCATATTAAAGACAATGAGCAGGTATTTAAGACACTTGGAACTCTTAGTGACTTTAAAATTCCTTGTGGTTATTTTGTTGTGTGTCACATTATACTCCCTCATCTTGGCTGCCTAATGTTTTTGAGTGGTGCAGGATTCAGAATTTTATATGTATTGAAAAATATGAAATCTATGTTCCTTAGCTGGTCAGAGCATGGTACTGGTAGCACCAAGGTTTCAGGTTTGATCCCCATATGGGACAGCTGCATATTCCTGCATTGCAGGGCATTGGACTAGATGATCAGGGTCCCTCCAACTCTTCGATTCTATGATTCTACAGCAGGATCTAGCTTTGTCTTAACACTGGATTTTAAAAGCAGAAACTGTTGGTTTTGTTCCAGTGTTTTTAAACAATAGTTGAGAAGATCACAATTTCTTCCTTCTTTCCCAGGCTTTGTATGAATTAGTGAAATGCAATTTTGATATAGAAGAGGCACTAAGAAGATTAAGATTTAATGTAAAAGCAGCCCGAGGTATGTATATTTTATCATTAAAAATACCTATAATTAAAACAGCCAATTTAAAAAGCTTCCGAACATTAGAATCCCATTAAGAGCCCTTTAATATATCAACTATATATCTTCTATCCTTACACTATTTTAGAGGTCTTAAAATAATTCAGTTTAATATTTATGGTTTTATTTTTTTTATTGAAAATATTTCAGTGAAACAAAATAAATGAAAAAATGCAAAAGGAAATGAAAGGTACATTTAAAAATTACAATAATTTAGTTTACTCTCAAGAGTTTTCCCACCCTTCAAGTGTACTTATTTGTTACTATTATGTTGATTTGTAGCTTGTTGACTGATGGAACCCTAAGAGTGCAAATCAATGGTTCCTCGTTATTCTTGAAAAAAATGACAAGTGGGGTGCCATAGGGTCTGGTGTTGTGACTTGGATGAAGGAATAGATGGGATGCTCATCAAAATTGCAGGTGTAACCAAGGTGTTGTACGTATACCCCCTAGGGTACATGAATGGGTTTCAAAGGGTAGGCAGCATAATTTTTTGTTTTACTTTTTCATAGTTTTTTAGCTGCATAAAACAATTCAAATATAAAATAATATTATTAAAACTACTCCCAAATTATATTCGCCTGAGAAGGTGGTGCAGTAGTAAGACAAAACTATTATTAGGTATACTATTATTATTATACCTTTGGGAAACGCTGCCTCAGAATATAGAATCAGCATTCAATATGTCTTTAACAGGTTGGAGAACTGGGCCAAAACTATCAAAACGCATTTCAGTGGGGACAAATGTTTAAGGAGGATATAAAAAAGCTGGAATCTGTGCAGAGGAGGGCAACCAAGATTTATCAAGGGTCTGGAAACCAAGCCTTAAGATAAACAGTTGAGGGAGTTGGGTGTGTTTAGCCTTGAGAAGATAGGATAGCCATCTTCAGATATCTAAAGGACCAACACAGAATGAAGCAAGCTTGTTTTCTGCTGCTCTAGAAGGTAGAATCTGAACCAAAGGATAAAAATTACAAGAAAGGAGATTCTAAATAATGATTAGGATGACCTTTCTGACAGTAAGATCTGTTTGACGTTGGAGTGGACTGCTTCAGAAGGTGGTGGACTCTCCTTCCTTGGCAAGGAATAATCCGAGTTTGGATGGCTATCTGGCAGAGACGCTTTAGCTGCCTTGTAGATCTCTCCCAACTCTAGAATTCTGTGATTCTGAAAGTTCGTTTCTTTAAATATAACGGAGTCCTAGTAAAATTGTCCAACTATAACCTGTAAAATTGTCCAACTATAACATATATTCAGGTAGGTAGCCGTGTTGGTCTGACGCAGTCCAAATAACTAACTAACTAACTAACTAAATAAATAAATAAATAAATAAATAAATAAATATTGACCGATAGCACCTTAGAGACCAACTAAGTTTGTTCTGGGTATAAGCTTTCATGTGCATGCACACGAAAGCTTATACCCAGAGCAAACTTAGTTGGTATCTAAGGTGCCACTGGACATTTTTTAATTAATTAATTAATTAATTAATTTCTATAACATATATGCCTAAGTAGATTTGATACGGCAACTATGCACACATCTGTCTCATTCATATACAGTATAAAGTGGAGGTGGGATTAACATTTATACTGTGTTGTAATACTGTTAGGGGAAAACAACTTAGAGATTAAAGCAGTAGAATACAACATTAGATGTGATCTGGAAATTAGATAAGATTGCACAGGGTGCAACAAGGCAAGCAGTTCGCTCCCCATTTGTGCTTTTTGTGTAAATAGTAAACAATCCCCTCCTATTCAATCTCTTTCCACCCATCCCCCCAAAGTTATGGTTAAGAGATGTCTGTGTATGACTATGTATATTGGCTAATTTTTTTACTTATAGCTGAGGCACTGTTATTGGGTGGTTCCCTAGAACAGATGAATGGGAGGTTGCCTGCTCTAGATGAGGTTACACTCCCTCTGAAGGAGTAGGTCTGTAGCTTGGGGCTACTCCTGGGTCATTTGCTGTTGGTTGAGGCTCAGGTGGCCTCAGGTTGCATAGAGCGCCTTCCATCAGCTTCGCCTGGTGGCCCAGCTGCACCCCTATCTGGACAGGGATAGCCTAACTTTAGTTGTCTGGGAACCTCTAGGCTAGATTACTCAATATGATACATGGGGCTGCTTCTGAAGGCACTTTGGGAACTTCAGCTGGTGCAGAATTCAGTGACTAGGGTGCTCATCAGGACAAGATAGCTTGAGCATATAATGTAAATCCTGTCCCAACTACACTGGCTGCCAGTTAGTTTCTGGGCCCAATTCAAAGTGTTGGTTTTCACTATAAAGCTTTGAATGGCTCAGGAATGCAATAATCTCAAGGACCACCTTTCTCGATACCGTATTGGCCTGAATATATGCCTCACTTTTTTTTCCAAATTCCAACTGTGAAAAGTTAAAGTGCGGCTTAAATTTGTGACCTCATAAAAATGGGCTTTGACGATATCGATGCTGAAACAGACATACAGTAAAAACGGAACAAAAAAAATATGTTTTATTGCCAATTTGCTAGCTCGAGACTGTTCATTTGTCATTTGCAGGTGCGAGTGCCTGCGGAATTGTAGCAATTGAATAGTGATTTGCCATTTGAGCGATTGTATGGGCTTGCAAGATCAAAGGCTTAAATGGGCTCAGAGTTACAATTCTACCAACCGCAGCGCTTTTCAGCCTGTAACCCAATTTTAAGGGAGCGGCTTATATTTGGCTATTGTATTTTCCCGCCTCCCCTCCCCTTGAATCTTAAAAGTGCAGCTTATTTGCGGGTGTGGCTTATATTCGGGCGAATAGGGTATATACCAACCTGGACTCTGCGAACATCATCTAAGGCCCTTCCATGAGCATTTTATGGCCTTTTCAATGTTTTCTTGTTTTTGGTTTATTATGTAATTTGTGTTCTCTTTTTGTATTTTTATGTTGTGAACCACCCTATGATCTTTGGATGAAGGGGTGGTATACAGATAAACTAAATAATAATTTCATTTATATGCATTTATATTATGTTTCTTAAATTTAGAGGAACTATCTGTCTGGACTGAAGAAGAATGTAGAAATTTTGAACAAGGATTGAAGGCTTATGGAAAGGATTTTCACTTGATTCAGGCAAATAAGGTTAGTGAATTGAGTAATGATTTAAAGACCAAAGTGCAATAAACCTGGGTGTAGAACAAGCGACTGAGTAGTCCAGAGCAAAAATTGCCTTAACACTGCATATCTGTTTCTGAGCAAGACCGTGCTACCGTGTTTCTCCAAAAATAAGATACCGTCTTATATTTATTTTTCCTCAAAAAACCACACTATGGCTTATTTTCAGGGGATGTCTTATTTTTTTTCCTCCTCCTGCCGCGGCCGGCATTGCTGCTGCGCCTATCACTATGTCTTATTTTCAGGGTATGGCTTATATTCCTTGAATACTTAAAAATCCTGCCACGGCTTATTTTATGGCTACGACTTATTTTTGGAGAAACAGGGTATTTACCCTATCTAGCTTAACATGTAATGTGGTGTTTTGGGAGAGAGAAGCAAGGGCAGTTTACTTGGCTGGTCATTCAGGGGCACTCCCCTAAGGCAATCGGCAAGGTGCTAAATCAGGTGTTAAATCTGCCTAAATGCCCCCATTTTAAATAATCCCTCAACTCCAAGTCTGATCATCTCAGAGTGTGTTTCTTAAGTTTATATAGAAAGCAGAGTAAGTATTTGGTTTACTCATTTTTCAAAGGTACGGACGAGATCTGTTGGAGAATGCATAGCATTTTACTACATGTGGAAAAAATCGGAACGATACGACTTCTTTGCCCAACAGACGCGATTTGGTAAAAAGAAGTACAACTTGCATCCTGGTGTAACGTAAGCTGTAATCAATTTTGGTTGGTTTTGTGTGTGTGTAGAAATGGGGAATGAATCTGTGCTCTTCCTAGTCAGAGTTCCGCTTACAAGGAGCCAGGTCTGTCTAAGTCTAGCATTCAGTTAGATTCTGATCTAAGTCCAGCAGGCTGGCTCTCCTAGCACACCAGCACTTGTCTGTCTTTTATACCTGGCAATTATTAGAATTATAATTGGACAGCTTACAGCATATCTAAAAACATAGTAAAAACATCAATCATTAAAAACCTCCCGATACTACAGTACCTAGCAATGTAATGTCAAACCAAGGGAGTAGAGTTCTATGAAAAATAGTAGCTGGCATAATTGTCTCCAAGCAGTTTGATTTATTAGACTTGTTAGTTGCTTGTTACACAGAAGTTTGCTGTGACTTACAGCAAAATAAGCTTATATAAAACTAATTTTGGAGTGAGTAAGCTTGATGGAGACTTCAGTTTAAGAATGTGTATGCCACCCTCCAATGGAAAAAGGCAATAAATAGTTGTTGTTGTCTTGTCCAGTCTTGTTTCTTTAGCAAGTAGGAACAATATTGTTTCCACAGTTGTTGCAGTACTGCTTCTTTCTACAATTGATGTCCTTGCAAAATTTAAAATAAATTTGTACATAGACTGCTGTGTGCTTTCCACTAATGTTTGTCTTACTGGAAGGATGTTCTAGAGCAGTGTTTCCCAACCAGAGGCCATATGCCCCCCCCCCCCGATATTCCAGTGGGGCCACAGGTGAAAATCGCATAAATGGGGCACCACAGCACGAGGGGCCACAGTGGGAAGTGAGAATTGAAGAGGAGGAAGCATTTTTTAAAAAATCCTGATTGGCTGACTGTCCACTTGGTCAATCACAAGCGGGTAGGGGGGCGGCCTACCAGGGCCTAGTGCTCCTTTTTGCCACGTGCATTTTCTTGGAGCCATCCTGGTTTCATTTCCGGTGGAGAGGGCGATCACTCTACTCCCATTTTGACTAGTAGAGCCCGCGATCCAGAGCCCCCAGGTCAGGTAAATGCGGTAGTGGGGTGGCAGTGGGTAGGGCTGGGCGAGCTGCTAGGGCTCGGTGGCAGCCTGGGCCTGACTCTGCAAGCTACAGGGTGCAATCCACCCCAGCCTCAAGTGGATCAGAGCTGTCTGCCCAATTCTGCAATGCATGGGGTGAAATCCACCCCAGTGCCTAGCTGAGTGGGGTCGTCTGTGCTGCTGACTTGCATCAAGTAAATAACTGTGTATTCATTCAGAAGAATGCCACACTGAGTTCAGTGGGCCTTACTCCCAGGTAAGTGTGAGGCTATAGTGTTTTATCTAGGCAGCCAGGGCTCCTCCGGATGACAATATCTTTTTGCAGCAGGTCAGTGAGGACCACTTGCTTTTTAAAATTCTCCTATACAGAACTCTGTGTGCCTTTTGGATTGTATATGTAGGTTTTCCCCGTGTGTTAAATAACTAGGGTCAAATAAGTGTTTTTAATTTTTATAATACATGGAATATGGATCTCCCTCGGGATGTTCTGGACTCAACTTCCAGGGTGGTCTCTAAGCAAAGGTTGGATGGCCATCTGTCATGGATGCTTTAGATGAGTTTCCTACATTGCAAGGGGTTGCACTATAAAAATGACTCTCGGGGCCCCTTCCAGCTCCATGATTGTATGCTTTTCTGCTTCAGCAATATTTCATTATGTTCCTATCATTTATGTAATTGTATTTTGTATAAATTATAAAAATTATAAATAAAACATGTTCTATTTACAAACGAAACATTTAAATAGCTACCTTTCTACCAGTAGGAGGGGTGTGTGCATGGGTGCAGCCAATATTTTTGTTAGGGGGCAGAACCTCAGATTGGTATTGATTTTTACTTATTTTGGGGAGCAGCTGCCCCCCTAGGCTACACCCATGCGAGGCCCCAGGAAGGAAACAAGATTAGAAGGGGCTACGGTCAGAGAAAGGTTGGGAAACACTGTTCTAGAGCAAGGGTGGACAAATTGTTTTGTGGGTGGGGCTGGGGGAGTTGAATTTCCTCAAGGGTAACCTGTCAGCTGCTGCATACCAAGCAATGGATGGGATCAGAGCCAAAAGTTGTGTGGTCTTAACCCTCTTTTCTGTTTCTGCCACCCACATGGTCCTATTTCTCCCCTTTTGCCACCCTGTTGGTACAGCACTTTGAACAGAAAATGAAGATCCTGGTGGCAAATAATTATATTTGACTTATCTGCTCTATCCATTCTTTGTGCCTTTAAAGGGATTACATGGATCGACTCTTAGATGAAAGTGAAAGTGCTGCATCTAGTCGGGCTCCCTCCCCACCTCCCACAACTTCTAACAGCAGCACCAGCCATTCGGAGAGAGAGGACAACATAACCAGCAGCAGTAATCAAAATGGTATGTAAAATTTCTATGTCCTAAGTATACCTGATATCTCTTAATCTAAACATTTTCCAAAGCTCATTGCAGATATCCCATGGGGGTTGTGAACAGTTCAATAATCTACTCTTGATTCACAAAGACACACAAGTGGTGTGGTGCTGTAAACTCAAATGGGAAATTTGATAAACTAAAGTGGATTGCGGCAATTACATAGCCTCTGTATTGATAGAATTTACTTACGTTATGCCTGTAAATGGTCATAAGTTTAAGTACCAGTACTTGTTCCAAAATGCAATTTTTACAGTCCTTGCTCATAGTCTTTCTTTGTTTTCCTTATGATATAGGTGTATCCACTAATGGGCCAGGTGAACTATCAAGTAAAGAAGAAGTGAAAATTGAGGGATTGCACATAAATGGACCAACAACTGGCAAAAAAATCCCTCTTGTGGATCTTGATACAAATGGCTATGAAACTGAAAACCTTTCCAATCATTCTAAACATGCTCATTCAAATTCAAAGAATGAAAATGATCCTGAAGAAAAAAATGAAAGACCTGCAAAGAGGAGAAGAGTCAATAGCAATGAAAAGGAGAGTCCAGGTTCCTCAGAGATTTACCCAGAAGCAGTGACCCATGGAAAGTTTGAAGAACAGGAGATGGTAGATGACTGAATGTTTGGCTTTATTCCTTCAAGCAATTTTTGGGGTGTCCAAAATTTTCAGGGTTGGTAGGTTACCCTTACAGATTTAAATCCTTTAATATAATTTATTGAGATTTTGAAATACATTTTGGTTGCTTCCTAATCCTGACTGAAGAAGTTACAGCATACCTTTAAAATCTTGAATGATACATTTAATTGGAGCACGTTCTATTGAAAAGGACTGCTTCCTGTTTAGCATTTCAAGGAAAACATACATAAACTACTGTGCAAAATACACTCTGGAAAGTCATCAATGTCAAATTCTATAAAGTAAAATTGTAAAGCAGGATTCATAAAACAAGTGAGGATCTGATAATAGTTTATCAGTCCATAGGAAGAGAAGCAATGTTGGGTGGTTAAGGAATGCCTGTAAATCCTGAAAGTTGTATGTGAGAAAATATTTTTTTATATATAGAAATATTTAAAAATAAACCAAGTCAGGTTTGTATATGTAAAATTGTTGACATCAGTGATGTCTTTCCATATTCTTATCTGGATATAAGAGATACATTCTGTATTTTTCCAGATTCTTTGTAGCCTTTGAAAGATTTTTACAATACTTAAGTCATGATTGAGCTGTAATTTCTAAAAACAAGTGTGTAATTTTCATAACTTGTACAGTATGGTAAACTTTTACGAGATTTGATCTGTCAGCTTCATTTTATTTTGCTAAAGCTTTTTTATTAAAAAAAAGTAATAGTCATGTTTCAGAAAGCGGTAAAAATTTTAAATATTTAAAATTCACACCCAATTATGAATATCATAATTTTTCAAATTTCTATCTTGAGACAAATGGTGACTTAGAATTTTGGAATTTAGGACAATGCTTTGATTGCACAAGTGTTCTTGCTTTTATAATTCTTTTTCAGATTTATTTTTATGATGAGACAACCTTAAATGCTTTAATGTTGCTAAATCTTGTTAGCCAAGGTCAGGCATTACATTGTCCATTAAGTATTTGTACATTTCAGTGAGCACAGTGTAGTTGTGAAATGGGTCTGTTAGCCTTGATGAGGAACAAATGCACAGCTCATATTTGGGCCTGATCATACATTCCAAGGAATTCACTTGGATTTATGCTGCTTACTGTTTCTTAGGAAGCAGAAGTGTCTTTGAATAATTACTGCATATATATGTATGAATATGCCCGTGTCTATGAGGTACTGTAAAGGCTGGTAACCTTTTTAAACAAATAATTTGCTAGACAGAAGTCCTTGACAATGTGGCAGGAATGGCCCCAGTAGCCATGATTCCCATCCATAAGTGGATTTGGATAATGGCCATGGTAGAGGTTTGCCATGTTTGTCCCTTATTGCCATGTAAAATGACTCATGGGAAGTATTGTTTTTGTTGCTTTTACATCAGGCTATCTGTAGTTTTCTCCATCTACTTGTCTTGAGGCTTGCTTTAAAAGTTACAACCATGCTGTTTCAAGTTGGCCCGATAACTCTGTACCTTTGCAAAATGTGTGATGTTTGGTCTTAATTATGTGAACCTCCATTTCATTGTAGATGTCACTTAAGTTATTTAATTATTAATAGAGCCCCCTGCTTTCTCCTGAAATGTTTTGGCAGAATATGTGATCTAACTTACAGGGCTAATATTTATTGTCTAGAACTCAGAAGCAGTGTATCTCCCATCAGACATGACTTGCCTCTATAGATTAAAGCCTTCATCTTGTAAACTGAACTGCTTTTGGGAGGTGACAAAGTTGGCAAAACCCAGAATTGTTACAATATGGGAATCCAAAGTTTTCATAGCCTCGTATCAAAGATTGTCTCTATAAAGTATGTTAGAGCAAGGCAGCACAATGCTTTTAGAAATCTTTATTGCAACTATTTTTCTTCCTTACCTATATATTTTGCAAGTGGAAATGCTTGCAAAACAATTCATAGGAAAGTTTCTAAGTATATTGTTCTCAGGCTTGTAAGTAAAATATAGCACTGTGTACATTTTCAGAAATTTTACTTTGGTCTTTGATCTTACTTTCAATGGTATGCCTAAGGAAAGTCCTGACATTCCATAATCAATATGTAATGCTCAGCTGTTCATTAAGTATTTAATTGTAATGTGCATTTTGTTTATCCAGGTGTTTATACAATATTTTATTCATGTTCTTTAAAATGCAGCCACTATAACTTGATAAGACATTGCACTAGTAGTACTATTTAAAATTCTAGTAATATAGTAACCTGTTCAAAAAGCTTTCAGTTCTGTTTGGAAAAGAAAAAAAGACTGCTTCCAAATTGGATTGAAAAGTCAGTGCAGCTTGTGTATAGTAATTGTAATGTATATTTTTGAGCACTATTGTGTCATGATCCATGAAGTGCATTGCGTGCAGTCTGAATCAAACCTTCAATTCAACAGGTCTGACTGTTGGACTTTATAAAAGGGTTTAAAGTGATATTTTGAAAGAAATTAAAAATTTGCAAATTAGTTTTTATAAATTTTTCACATAGTACTTTTGCACTGTTGGTAATCCCTGTGTCCCTTCCCTAGTTCGCCATCTGCAATTCTGGAAAAGCTGATTATAAAGTATTTTTTTAAACACATTGCTTACATAAATACAACTGAATATATTAAGAGTGGAACTTCTGTTTATTTTAAGAGAAGCTTGTGTCACTAAAGCTTGTGGAACTTTTCTGATGGTGTATTTGGACTATTCAGTAGTAGTCTTCACAGCCTTGCACATTGAACTTTACATGCGTGTTATACTGATGTATTATTAACATTTCAAAACAATCCAGGTCAGGAGAAGAGATTCTTGAAGCCATAGCTCTATGTTTACTGTATGATCAGCCATGACTGCTATGTTACAAAGCATTATGGGAAACAACGGAATCCATCACTTATTGACATGCTGCTGGGGTCTTGAGTGACAATAATTTGAGTCAAATGCTATTCAAACAAAATTCATTATCGAAGTGGTGAGTAGAATAGTACACCTATATTGTGATACACCAACCAGATATACTTCTTTGCAAACATTACCAGTAATACATTGACCTGTTACTGAAAAAGAAACTGGTTTTGGTTCTGATGAACCCAGTAATAAAACCAACAAATTTTAAAACTGAGACATGGAAAAATTGTCTCAAAATTTATTTCTAAGCCAGTACAAAAATACATATGGACATAAAATTCCTTCTGGTTTCCTCTTGCTTACAGTATATAAAGCCTACAGAATATACATTTTTTTTTAAAAAAAAAAAGTTGACCCTTAATGCTAGAATTCTCAATCTCATAAATAAATTCTATTTAGGAAAATAGTTAAGAGGAAAATTAACAGCATACAAAATAAACTAGTAAGAATTTTATTTACCTTCCCAGTGTATGTAGTATCTTCTAGAACTTGGCACTGCAAAGTTTTTATGAAATGCAAATGCATTCAGAACAATTTTACATGATTTTTTTAAAAAAAATCTCTGTAACAAATACCCTGAGAGCAACTGCCTCAGTACAGCAGATTAAAGAGAAAAGAAATGCAAGAATTTGATTGTATCAGGAGTTCATTATACATAGAGGACATTTTCTGTAGTTGGGCCATGCAAATACTTTTATTTGCACAAATATTTACATATATTATTCTCTATGAACTTGTGTTTTGCAGCGTTTCGTACTTTTAGGCAGGACTCTTGTGCAAGGGAAGTAGACAAGTAATGACGTGGTGAGTAATACCATACATAATTGCTAGTTGTAAAATTTATGTGGTGTTTGTTTGAAGTGAATGGAATGCCTTGTATTCTGCATAAGAAGCCAGTATACTCTTTCCTAAAAAAATGAATACTTAGGCAGAATTCTCAGTTGTTTAGATTTGAAGTTGGTATGGAAAGTGAAGTATTATAAAGTGGCTATAGGTAACTGCTACCATGATTGTACATGGTACAAATCCAACAAAAAAGATACACATCATTCATTTCAATGAGGCCCAAAAAGAAGCTACAGGACTCTACTGAAATGAATGGCATTAGTGCAACATGACTTTCTGGCATGTTCTTTCCATTGGTTTGCAACCAGTGATTGCAGCTGTAGAAGCCCAACTCTCTAAAAAGCAAGTATGTATGAAGTGTGCAACTGGGGGTTATATACAGTGTTCAATATATGTGTGCACACACGTGTGCGCATGAACACACAATATATTGAGGTAATGAATGGGAACAGGGTAAATTAAACTGTATTAAATTAAATTAAACTGTAACATGCAGCTTCAGATCAAGGTGGCTCTTTAGTATTTATGTATCTAGTATCTCCTGTTTTCAGCCCATAATGTATATGTTAAAATTTACCTCCTTTTTAAGTCTCTTCTCAGTAGCCAACAGCATGTGGATTTTTCCTTTTGGATAAGGCGTGTTCATATTCAAAGCATTGAAAGGTGGGTTTTTTTGAAATGGGTGGAAAAGGGCATCACACACTGAGAAACATACTAAGGTTTATAAAGGGTTTTTCCCAATGTTCTGCAACATGCATACCAATGCCATAGAAGCAGAGAAAAGGGTAACGGCTGCAGATGCAGATTCCAGAGACAATATATAATTTGACTGAGGGTATTGGCTTCAAGCTCTATGTTGAACAAAAAGATTCCTGCATTGCAGGGGGGTTGGATCAGGCATCCCCGAACTGCGGCCCTCCAGATGTTTTGGTCTACAACTCCCATGAACCCTAGCTAACAGGACCAGTGGTCAGGGAAGATGGAATTGCAGTCCAAAACATCTGGAGGGACGAAGTTTGGGGATGCCTGGACTAGATGATCCTTGTGGTCCCTTCCAACTCTACAATTCTATGTGTGTGCATATATGAAGGTTGTGTTTGCGCATCAGTATGTTTTAGTCTGAATGGGTAACTAAAGCTCTTCCCCTAACATTGGAAGGAGTAACCCAGGGGTCCCCAGACTTACCGTGCAGTGGGCTGGTGCCCGCCGCGCGGCGGGCCGGAGGGCGGGGGAGTGTGCGCCCGTGCGCACACGCACACGGGCGGGAAAAAATCGCTTGTGTGCATGCGTATGGGCCTCCCCCGACCCAGAAGTGCATCGGAAATGATCTCTTCTGGGTCGGGAGAGGCCCATACGCATGCGCACAAAGGATTTTCGGCGATTTTTTGCCGATTTCTAAGATCGTCGCCGCGCCACGCGCCGTAAGAGCAGGTGGCGGCAGCGGGCGGCGGGGGTCGTCGCGGGCCGGATTGGGAGGCCGATTGGGCCACATCCAGCCCGGGGGCCGTAGTTTGGGGACCCCTGGAGTAACCGATCATGAACCCTGGCATTACATCCAAGCACATTGAGTGTTGGATTTGCCTTCCCAGGATTGCTGGCATGAGCTTAACACTTACTGGGGATCACTGGTGCTAGAGAGGATGAGCAATCTGTGTAATCACAGTACACAATTAACTATGATTTATTATGTGCAAGCTGGGCCATTTTTATGTTGCATTAGATAATACACACCCTTGTTTCAAATTATGCTTGAAAGTGCACCAGGCCTTGTCCTCTACAATCTCAAAAATCTGTTTACTGGCGGAACATTTCCAGTTGCTGGGAGTTTGGCTTCAACTCCTGGTTTAACTCTTTGCTTCTCCAACAAATGAAACTTCCCTAAACTTTGCAAAATAGTAATTGCATAATTTATGTCACATTATTCAGCTTTTTTAAAGTGCAGAATCTGGATTGAATAGAGAGCTTTACTCTGGAAATGAACATGTACTGAAGTTTAATCACTGTAAAAATCATTGGTAAATGTCATCAACTAGGAGATGACCTACACCCAAAGAAACCAATCTGATAAATTGCTTCTTTTGGGACTGCAAAGGTAAATCTCAGTATTAGTCTTAGTTGCATCACCAACCTCCGTTTGATAAAAGGTGCATAAGACATAGGGGTTAATAACTGTAGCCAAGGTTCCTTAAATACAGTGGTGCCTTGCAAGACGAATTTAATTCGTTCCGCGAGTCAATTCGTTTTGCGAAAAATTCGTCTTGCAGGGCATTCGTCTTGCGCGGTACCACTGTACTGTGCATTACTAAATGATGCTTGAAGGAACATGATACACCAAGTCCCGAATGTATGAAGTGGTATGTAAAGTTAAGTATGGAATGTGTTAGTTTTTGCTGGTCCAAAGTTTTAGCTTCCAAGCTAGGTTTGCAGTTTGGATGCAGAGGTTTTGGTGGTTTAGGATGATTTATGCAAATTGTCTTGTTGCTGCCCTTTAACCAAAGTTAAGGAAAACAGCCTGTGAATGAGCTACCATCTTGGAACATTTTCACCATGGAGTCTAGATTAGAACCCATTCATCTGGCTCATGAGAAGAGGCTGGCTGTTGCCTCATCTGGCTTTAGTGCCATTAGCATGTGTGGGCAGGCAGCAAAGTTCCTATTTATGTTGAAGTGCTTCTGTTGGCTGCAGATCTTGAAATTTCTCTTCCACACCTGATGAAATTGTTGGTGATCTCTCTACCTATATAATCTGATGCTTCCCTAATTAGCAAAGCCAATTCTATTTTGCATTTTAGTTAAAGGCATTTAAAATCTCTGGCACTTACAGATTAGCTGTAACACTCTTGTTTTTAACAGACAGAATTAATATATTGAATATATTTATAGACCTTGTGTTCCTCAATTTCTCAATCTAAATTTATACAAAAATGTCTCTATTTTCAGAACTTTACCATTTTTCTTAAGAAAAATGCTGTTAAAAACAGTTTCTAATAGAACTTGGGAGTTTCGGCCTCTCTAACCTCTGTCAGTTTGTTAGTCTTGGATACACAGGGTGGAAGTACCCAGGTGGGCAAAAATGTAAATATTACAAATAACTTTATTAAATATAATTATTACAAATAACTGTATTTGCATGGCACTGGTTCAATATTCTTTTACATCTGAATCTTCTTTAGCTACTTAGTCCCTAAGTTATAACTTGCTTATAACTTAGCAGATGAGTCTGAGTTTAAAGGGGGATTCATACTGGGGGCATTACAATGTTATGAAAAGAATTCCTTGCCAAAGGAATCCATTTGTTCTTGCCGATTCTTGAATAAGAAAATGATTTAAATCATTTTCTTATTCAACAGAAATTATTCTTGCTGTCCAATTTTAGGCACAATAGAAGTCTTGCTAGGCTTTAAGATTTGGCCTGCATTGCTCTGCAATATCCTATACTTCCCTTGGCTCAAATATCCCACTTAACTATTGTGCTTTACAAGCCTCTTAGGTATAAATACTGCTGAAGTTAATAATACTTTACTGTGGGCAGAAAAGTTGTTTCCATTGGGATTTAAGTGATCTGAATTGCATCCCTAGTTACTACAGTCTATACTGCATTTCTTTGAGAAATTGTTTGCTATCTTATGCTGAGTGAACTGAATCTGAACCTTTTAGCACAATAGCCTCAGTTCATTTTGAAATATGTAGGACACATTTTCTTGCTCCACTCAAGATTATAAATGCTATAGAGCATTAAAAGTATTTTTCTTCACAGATGGTGACTTTAAACCTTATTCCTTTCAGCCTAGTGTTAACAACCAGCTGTATATTTTGTGCTATCAGTTAAATATCTCATTCTAAAAGGCAGCGAGCAATCTTCATATTGGGTACTCTCCATTTGCACATACAATTCTATCCAGAAATACTGCACATTCTAGTGATTTGTCAGCAATCACGGCTGAAAATCAAGAGTTACTGTTGGTAAGTGACCCTTTTGTCATACAGAGCTTTTCCCTTTAATGTCCATCTTGATGCTAACTTCAGACTGCTTGTTCAGTTGCTCTTCTGTAAAGGTGATGTAAGAATACACCAGGCTTCCAGCAATACTGCAAGACACAGATTTTTTAGGTGAAAAATACAGCTTGAACGCAGTTCTCTTGAGTTATACAAAGTAAACTCAATTCGTATTTTATATTTTACTAGACACTATAGACACAACTGGACCTAATGGTCAGGGGTCCCTTTACCGACAAGTAGAAAATGTTAGCAGCCCAGTTAATCATTAGTAAAAGGTAAAGGGACCCCTGACCATTAGGTCCAGTCGCGGACGACTCTGGGGTTGTGGCGCTCATCTCGCTTTAGTGGCTGAGAGAGCTAGCATACAGCCAGCATAACTAAGCCACTTCTGGCAAACCAGAGCAGTGCACGGAAACGCCATTTACCTTCCCGCTGGAGCGGTACCTATTTAATCATTAGTACAGTGGTGCCTCGCTAGACGAATCCCCTGTAAGACGAATTTTCCGTATACGAATAGGTTTTGCAATCAGAGGTTGCCTCACAAGACGATGAGATTTTTTATGGCCACCGCTTCGTCTTGCGAAATGTGGTCATAAAAACCTCTGATTGCAAAACCTAGGGGCATTCGTCTAGCAAAGGGGAATGAGCTGCAGCACAGGAAGAAGGCAAAGGAAGATCAGCTGATAGGCGCTGACAGCTGGCACCGCCTCTCAGCTGATCTTCCTGTGCTGCAGTTCGTTCCCCTTTGTGTTTCGCTGGTCTCTGCCGGTGAGGGGCAACCGGCAGAGACCAGCGGAACACACAGGGCTGTAGCGCGGGAAGAAGGGGGGAGAGAAATGGAACTGATCCGTTCCCCCACTACCACGCCATGGACACTCGGGAGCATCGGACGGGGCTTTGGAGAAGCGCTGCGCCTCTCCGAAGCCCCGTCCAATGTTGGCTTTGTGCCAGGCGGCAGTGGGAGAAGGGGAGGAGCCACTTCTCCCGCCGCCACCGGCACACAGCTGCTTCCCTTGGCAGCCACCATCTGAAGCCAGGCAGCGGCTGCCGAGGGAAGCAAAACTGGCTTTGTACCAGGTGACGGCGGGAGAAGCAGAGGAACCGCTTCTCCCGCCGCCGCCCGGCACAAAGCGGTGGCTGCTGCCGAGGGAAGGCGGCTTTGGCTTGGCGGCGGGAAGAAGGGAGGAATTCCTCCCCTTCATCCCGCCACCGCCAAGCCAGTCAGCAGTGGGGGCTTTTTGCCGTTTGCGTTCCCCCAAGGGGGAAGCAAACGACGAAAAGCCACCTCCCGCGCCGCACTTCGGCTGGGGGACTGGCTGGGCGATAGCGGGAAGAAGGGGAGGAATTCCTCCCCTTCTTCCCACTGTCGCCCAGCCAGTCCCCAAGCCGAAGGCAGTGAGCTGCAGGGGCTGTTCGTCATTTGCCTCCCCCTTGGGGGAACGCAAACGACGAAAAGCCCCCGCTGCTGACTGCCTTCTCAGGGAAGGCAAGTGGGCAGGCTACGTGTCCCCCGCTTGCCTTCCCTGAGAAAGCCTCCAGGCGCTGCCGTCCCCTCAAATGTAAGTGGAATTGTAATTGACTTTCCACACTAGGGGGAAGTGTGGTGCTTTTTAAATGGGTATATTCACAATGGTCCATCATACCACTTAAAGCACCCCACATATTCAGTGCAACTTCTGTAGTGGGTGCTATTATACTGTAATCTCTGTGTTTGAGTACAAAAGCAGCACAGTCGTACCTTGGTTTTCAAATAGCTTACTTCTTGAATGTTTTGGCTCCCAAACACGGCAAACCCAGAAGTGACTGTTCTGGTTTGCGAACTATTTTTGGAAGCCGAACATCCAATGGGGCTTTGGTTTCCGAATGTTTTGGGGGTTGAACGGATTCTGTTCTGTATAAATAAAATGCTGCTGCAGTAGGGCTGTGTGATGTCAGGTTTTCAACATCGTGATGTATCAGCAGCTAAATACCATGATCTGCTGATATATCTCGAATATTTCTTCCTCCCCACAATAGGGGAAGCAGCAGCCAAGATACATTGCCCAGCCCTATGGTGAGCAAGCCCCGATGCCTTTCTAGCTGGCGTGCAAGCCAATTTTTTCCTCTAAACTGCAGTACAAAACTATATGCTTTTCTACACAGAAGTCCTATTGATTTCAATGGTGCTTAGTTCCAAGTATGTGGATATGAGATTACATTTATTGTATAACTGCCACTTATGAGCTCCCCAACAGTCTTGCACTTACCTGATATTTAGCCCTACAAAGTTTGTCCATGTGAAAATATAATCCCCTCCGAAGAACATTCCGATGTAGGTTATTAAAATATTCTGGGAAGGAAACAAAGAGGTTCAGGCAGTTTTCTGTTGCTTTTTCAACATTTGTGAGATGCTTACATGGGGGAAATGAACGAATTCCTATGCCCCACAAATAACCCAGAGATGCATTTTAAATAAAAAGGCACATTTTACTCATGTAAAAACACGCTGATTCCCGGATCCGGCCCCCGGGCCTTAGTTTGCCTACTACCCATGTGCTAGCAGAATATTCTACAGAAAGTAAATACAGTAATACCTCGCAAACCGAACGCGATGGGCGTTCGCAAAGCGTGCGCAAAGTGTGATTTTCGCGCGCGCGCAGCGAAAACACTTCTGGGGTTGCGCAGTTCGCAAACCGAGGTGGTCGTAACCCGAGGTACGACTGTAGGGGCTCTACAAAAGGTGGCACAAACTGCAAATGCCAGTGTTTGTATTCACACGTCATCTTTTAGTGTCTTCCCATAAACACCATTTCCCTCTTGCATACCCCAAGAGTACAGGCTCTTCTACATGTCTGATTTGAGGCAACAAAACATTTTCAAAGCTATCATTTACCCTTCCTTACTTCCCTATGATGCACCAAGACCAGTATGGCACAACAGATCCCAAACAACTAACATGGAGTATTAAAAATTATTTGCGTAGATGTGCAAGTCTGAAGAGCTTACCTTAATACAACCAACTATTGTAGTTGTAAGGGCAGAATTATACTGAGTACAAAGTACTGTGGAATACATCAAAATAAACCTACGGAGAAGAAAAATTGGGGGGGGGGGACAGAGTACATGTAAAATAGTACCAGGCTGGGCAGAAAGTAGCATACTGAACGATTTCTGGTGCCTGCTGGTTTCTGAGATTCAGGCAAAAAATGTTCAACTACAAATACCCAGATTGACGAATGAGTGAAGTGCCCTCATATGCCTTGAATCCACATGTACAGCACAGTAGCAGCATTCAGACTCTCAGCCCAGAGGGATATGCATAGTCTGCATATATTTTTTTCAGCTGGTGTGGCTAGCCTGTTACTGACCGAAACCAGCCATGCTCACTAATGCATAGTTGTAAGAATACAGTGTCTCTTAGGAGAAAAAAAAACTATCCTTACCCCATTACACATGACAGCGTAAACTGTATAAGGAAAAGTGTGTCTGACCAGCCTTTGTATTCCATTGCCTAGAAGCAAAACAAATACAATATTCTTAGCAGAAAAGCTAAAATTGCAGAAGTGCTGACCCAACACTGGCTTCCGGTTTGCTGTGGGACAGAACATGGCATGAGCTCAGAAGGGCTCAATCGCAGGCGGGAGACGAGAAGGCTACATGTCCCCCAAACCCCCAAGAGGGAGTCCTGGGGTCAGCATAGAAGCAGCGGGTCAAAGAGGTGTTTCCCAGTCTATTTGAAAACGAAGAGAGGGAAAATTACTGTGGAATCTAGACTAGAAACATTTGGCACACAGACATATAAGCCTACCAGTTTATCAGTTTGCTACAAAAGAGGAAGTTGAGAAATGCACCAGCTCAAACCCAGCACAACCTTCAGATTTCCAAAGACAACCTGCAACGTACTGCACAAACTGTACCCATGCTTAAACTAAATGCCACAACACTCAGCTGCTGGAATTTAGAAATCTACAGCAAAGCGTAGTGCTAGAAGCAGGTCAGATCACTCCAGTATGTTCCCATCTCCAAACTGACCTATTCCTCTAAGTATACAATTATCTATAATAATGTACATGAAAGCTTACAAAGACAGTGATCATTACAAATAATATTACTGGCAGGATCACAAGTGCACAGCCAAATGACAACCAGTAGCGTCTGAACAATCCAGCAATAGCTAAAATCCTGGGTAAGTTCTACATCACTTTGCGGTCTATGTACACACAAATATTTGGCACCCATACAGGTCCCCTGTCAATAAAGGCTTGGTTGTGTCCCCAAGGTCAGACCTATTTTTAATGTAAAACTGTTTTCAGTCATCAGCTATTTGATATACCTTAGAGAATTGACATCAAGAACAGCAAAAAGTATTAAAAGCAAGAGATAACAGCCCTAAAGTATATTTCAAAAGGTCCAACTAAAATGTGTAGTACAGTGGTGCCTCGCTTAATGAGTGCCCTGCTTAACGAAATTTCCGCTTAATGAGTGCCCTGCTTAACGAAATTTCCGCTTAATGAAAGGATTTTTCGAGCGGAGGTTGCCTCGCTAGACGAATTCGTTTTACGAAAAATTCGTCTAACGAATCGCGGTTTCCCATAGGAATGCATTGAAATTCAATTAATGCGTTCCTATGGGCAAAAAAATCCAAAATTTTTTGATGCATTCCTATGGGATTCGCTAGACAAATTTTTCGTTATAAGAAAAGACCCGTGGAACGAATTAAATCCGTCTAGCGAGGCACCACTGTAAAATCAATTAAAGAGTATCCTTGTGGCACCCTTTCCCAACATTCTCAGAGCTTGCTAAAATCAGAGGAGAAAAGCAACAGCAGGAATGAGAGACAACCTTGCTTGACCCATGACCACATACGAGATAAGCAGATTCTTTGTAGGAAAACAGTCGGTAATAATTCTGTAGAACCTCTCCCTTTTGACATGACTTTCTTTCTTTCTTATATGCACTGTCTTTGGCTGTAGCAACCAAACCAAGGCACAGGGTCTTTATATGAAATAGCTGTGTGTTATGATCAAGCAACATAACTTATTGCTGGGTCCTGCTGGTGTAAATAATGTGTCATAGATTTACTTTTTCAGTGCTTTAATAGCTGGATGATAAATTTACTCACAAGTGCTCTATGGCTGAAACTAGACTGAGATTTTAAAGGAACTATACTACCAAGTGTTGGAGCAAATTCTCTTGCCTCTTATTTAACTTTATCAAGTTTAGCAAGCTGGATTAAGAGGAGATGGTGCCACAGCCACAGCCTTAAAAATATGTATCTACGACAAAGTCAATGATTTCCCAGCACTGAATGTTGAGCTTCCTGGATGTTTAACAGAGCAGACTTTGTTCACCTTAACTGCCAAGAGCTTGCCAGGGGAGAAGAAAGTTTATTCAAAAATTAGTAGCTTAAGATATTTACACATACTGTGAATGCAAACTGCAGAGTCTAGAATAGTGCTGGTATTCTCCTCCTCCCTTAATTGGTGCATATATTTCTAAATGAATACTTTCCCCCCCTCCCACAAATATATAAACACTGAGATGCTATTTTCTATCTCAAGAGGAGATTCTTAAAATGCAATGTGAGGAGGATTCCAGGAGAGAGGGAGGCAGGCAAAGACCGCATTGGAGCCTCCTCCAGCTGCACTCTCCCCTTCCCACTGTCATCAGCCATCCAGAGAAAACAATTCCAGGTGAGAGGGATGCAGGTAAACAGGACATGTTCCCGCTGGATTGTTTCCTTCCCATCAACTCTCCAGTGGGAAGGATCCTGATGGTCATGTGTGTCTTTTGATATTGTTGTGCTTTCTCCCCCACCCCCAAATATAGCAACTTAGTGGGGGGGTTTTTTATAAGCCACCTGGAAGGATTTGAAAGGTGGGATATAAATAACTGTAATTATTCAGTCCACTCTTTAGCTGTGACCAATGCAAGTGTTTAGTATCAAATACTGTATCCATGGTTGTTTATAGCAGGGATGGGGAAACTGGCCTACTGGATATTGCTGAACTAATGGTTCCTATCAGAAACTGTATGGATATTAGTTAATCAAGCATACATCTTGGTCAAGCTAAGTCAAGAAGTCTCTCCCAAAAGGCACCTGTGGATCTGGAAGTTCAACACCTTCCGCCCCCGTTAACACATGGGAAAAATATGGGAACCAGTTCTCTACAAATTACCTTGTTTCACAAAACCCTGTGGTTCTCTTGATGATAGACCTGTTCATATTTCAGCTACATATATTCTGATATACACAACATAGGTGTTCTGGGTTTACTCCAATTTTTCCCTCACAATGATGTGAAGAATTCCTTAGAGGCATGCTGTGACATATTTGCTAGAAATTTAAAGAAGTAAATAGGTCACGGTAACACAGTGTTGTGCCCAAAGCACTGTTTAGTCATCGTTTTGTTGGAGGAGTTTCAGCTCTGGCAGCCTGAGGATGCAGGCAGAGCATCTCACGTGTCTTCTTATCACTTGGGTTGGCTGCCTGGGTCCCAAGGCAATAAATGCCTTCTTGGGAGAGGAAATGGCCCTGTCTGTCCTGAAAATGGCAATTAAAAGGCCACTCCTAAAGAAGGCCTCTCTAGACAACAAGGACTGTAGTAATTATTGGTCAATAATGAAGATTCACTTCTCAGGCAAATTGCTGGAGTGGGTGACTCCTGGGTAGCTGCAGGCATTTTTGGCTGAAACTCCACTTCTGTGGCTTCAGGCACAGAAACTGCCTTAGTGGAGTAACCTATGCCAGGAGGACAAGGAAGAGCTCCACAGATGCTGCAACCGACTGCACCATGGACCTTGCAGAGCACAGACTGCGCAGCCACAGGATCTGCAAATATTGTTGCCCCAACTGCTCACACACATTACAGAAGTTGTGTAAATGCTAGGCACTGCCACTGCAATTCCTGCATCGACTCTTAACACTGCTGCGGATTATTTAGTGGTCACTGCTACAGACATGCTACCAATTAGCTTGTGCCGGAGCAAGGAAAATGGCAATGGCAGTTAACTTAGCAGGACCATAGTATTGGCTTCCCAGGGACAATTCACATATTAGCATCATCCCACCAAAACCAATGCCAATATAAGTGGGCCTTTCTCAATTGCTTCCTCTGTCTCAAGAGTTTTATAGGCATGTTTCCCTTCCACGTATACCATTGAAATTGTGTACTTTTTTTACCTGCAGTCATGACAAATGCCAAGATTTTTAAAATTGTTCTGAATTAAAACTGAACAGTAACATAAGACATCCTAGTACACAACACCATGAACTTTTTAAAAAAAAAAAAGCCCACAAAGCTGTATTTCAAAATTACTGACATATGGACACAAGCAATATAGTTTTCAATTAGAGCTGGTATTCTGGAATAAAAACCGAAGGCTTACCCTTTGCGCATCTCCTGTAAAATAGGCAATGGCCAAGGTAGGGAGAATCATAAACAGTGCATTGTAATATAGAAGGCCGTATTTTCCCAGCTCCTGGAAATGAAAAAAAAAAGTTATGTACTTATTTTGGCTGAATGATAAATCCGTACACAGAGAAGTACACAAAACGAGACCTCATCCGTCATCTCCTACAAGCATCATAAATGAAGCATCCTGTCTGAATCTTTGAGACACAAATCAGCTTCATGTTTCCCCATGGTGCAAATCAGCAATGATAGAAAACAAGTTTTGCCAGCTATATTATTTATATTTCTTAAAGATAACATCTACTTTAAATCAAAAGTATATGAAATGATTTTTTTAAAAAAACTCAAATAGCTATTAAAACATATATATTTTACTATTTACCCTACCTATCGATGGATATAAAAGAGAGACCATAAACATAAATATGATTTTTATACAAACCCCCCCCCCAAAAAAATCATTGGCTTGGTACAGCTGCAATACTTACACTCTGTGAAACATAGTAAGTTGAGAGCCTGCCTTGGGAATGTATATTGTTCTTCACCACCTGCCTCCTCTCTAGAGCAAGTTGCCACCCACCCTTTAAATGCAGAGCTTGAAACTACTGGGGTTATTAAGGCCTTAACCACAGATAGCACTGATGCAAACACACTGCTTCATTGTGATTTAGGGTGAAGGAACAAACATTCCCAAGTCTGGCTCTTGATTTACTAACTGTAGTTAAGAGGGAGCCAAGGCTGGCTTCTTGGTCGACTAGCCAAAGTTAAAAGGAGGGCAGTATTATATCTGTACTGATCCACAGACTTTTCCTTTTAACTAGTACATAATGTAGCTAACCTAAGAACTTTATCCTAAACATATCATATGTGTTACTGGGAGGCTGTCGTAACATTAATAAGCAATTGCATTTTTCATTACTTTACTGGTCAAACTATAGTTTCCATCTATCGGCACAGGAAGTTTCATGACATAATCATAAAATAAATACTTTTATCTCAGTACAAGTGAACCAGATTACATGCAATAACTTCAAGCCCCTTTGTAGCCAATGGGCAGTCTGATCATTTAATATTGGTGTGAAATAGTTTCATGCCCCAAGTGGCCATGGTGTCATAGAACACAGTATTAGAATGATTCTAGTTTTATGAGTATGCTATTTAACTCAGAAACAAATAGAACAAACCCCAACCACCAGCAGAAATTAAATGCCCTATTTGAATGGGTTTTAGTCCAATACAGTGTGTTTCTTATGGGTTTAATTCTAGCCTATGTTTACTTGTGCACGCTATCCTAAACACTTGCAAATTGTTAGAATATGTACATGGTGTTACAGATGTTTGTGCAGCAGCAGAGCAAAATGAAAAATAATAATGAAAGATTATTTTAACAATATATAGGACAGGACAGCAACACTGTTGAAAAATGAGTATCTCCCCCCCCCCCCGAAAGCAGTAACTCATTCATCCTTTACTGATCAATAAGGTGGAAAGCTGCTTTAAAATGAAGTAGCAAGATGAACCTACCTTAGAATCTAGTTTCTGTTTTACATATGCACCGTTTGCAGCTGTCAATACATCATTAATCAAGATAAACACATAGCCTTCCAGATCAAATGCCAGATCAGAACTAGGGGAAGAGAAGGTAATATTTAAAGTCAAAGAGAAAACATAATCATTACTGAACAACTGCAATCTGCAAGCAGAGAGGGATTCTGTACAAGGATCACATTTGCAGATTAGATCCCACAAGAGAATGCTGCACAAGGGAAGACCCTACTGCATCCAGTATATGCATGATCAGTCCTGCCATTTATGATGGCACTGATCACCCATCTACAGGTGTAGATGTCAGGATCCCCAAGGGTGTGCTCTATGGGGAGCTGGCTTCAGGCACCATTCCCGTTGGCAGACCAACTCTGTGTTACAAAGATGTCTGCAACACGACTCCGCAGTGTAGGAATCCCTTGTAGATGCCTGCAGTGCCTGGAGACAGACAGGTTGTGACCTGGAAGAATGACTGCTGGGAGGAGTGCAGAAAGAAGAAACTCCATGGTGCATCTGCAACAACACAGCTGGACACCTTCATCTTCCCCAGCTGCAACAAAACAGCTCTCTCCCGTATTGGTCTCCTTGGTGCAAAACTTTAGGGGCCACTTTAGACACTTCCAGGCACTTCTAGCTCTGCTTCAGAATTGCCTGCCAGGGAAACCTTCATATTCGACAAGAACTTCAAATTATTGTAGTCCATTAATTTATGCTTCAGAACAGGCATCCCCAAACTTCGGCCCTCCAGATGTTTTGGACTACAATTCCCATCTTCCCCGACCACTGGTCCTGTTAGCTAGGGATCATAGGAGTTGTAGGCCAAAACATCTGGAGGGCCGCAGTTTGGGGATGCCTGCTTCAGACAATCATATATTGCCTTAGCTCTTTTCTTCCAGGGCTTCAACTGAATTTCTATTCACCTTTCCAACAGCTAACCAGAATATTTTAAGAAGTTAGTTGAGGAACAAGCTCATTAAAAACTTAACATTCAAGCCACTTTTAATAATGATATACCGTACCTTGCAGCTACAAATGCACCAATTATCATTGCAAATACTGTCATCTGAATCCTCCAAGAAAATTTCTTCCTAAGAAGATAAAAATGGAAGAGCTTTCTCATTACTGCAGCTGGCGTTCTTGCAGTTCTTAAAACTGGTCCACAATAACCTCTCAAGAGAGCATGATGGAAACATTTAAGGAAAATGCCTAAAAGGCAGGGTTTTTCTGTTTACGTCAAACCCAATCGACGTCTGTGTTTGTGTATGTAGCTGGACGGAGGGAGGCACAAACATGTACCTAAGAGTTTCATTTATCTCTCCTCCTTCCACTCCAGTTTACAGCTGCCTTTAAGTACTCTCCTATGCAATTACTGTCACATAAGTAATTAGTGACCTGCAAAGAACAATCAAAAACAGTGGTCTACGATACAACGAAATTTAAGTATTCCTAGGGTTTCAAAGCATGAAAGAAAACACTAAGCCAATAGCAAAAATCATGGTTGACTGCTGAAGGTTGTAGAACTAAAGCAAAAACTTGTGATGTCGTGCCTCCCTCAGCATGGAGGAACAAGCTCCATCAGCCATGGCCCTGTGAGGTGCTGTGGCCAATGGAGCTTCATCTCAGCACCTGGCGTGCCGAGGAAAGAACAGGCTCTATTGCGACCAGCCCCATAAAGCTCCAGAATGAAGCTGCTGCTGCGGTTTCACCCTGGCGCCTTGCAGGGCCAGGCCAATAGAACTTGTTCCTCCCTCCACTTTTCAACATTGTGATGTATCACTAAACCACAATGTTTGGCTGGCGACACATTGCAATGTTGAAAAGCTGATTATTGCCCAGCCCCATCCTGCACCCATCCTCCCATTTTCCAAAGGAGAAGAGGGTTTTCTTGTAATGTTGAATTTTGGCACAAAGCTCAGCATGCTATAATGAATTTCCTTCTCTAAGTTCCCTTGTGCCGTGTTTCTCCGAAAATAAGACATCCCCTGAAAATAAGCCACCATGTGTTTTTTTGAGGAAAAATAAATATAAGATGGTGTCTTATTTTTGGAGAAACACGGTATGCAAAACGGACTTGAGAAAGGAGTCACTGGCATGCATTAAAAAGTCTAGCCTAAGCTTATAGACCCACGGCACTTGACGGTATTCTTCTAATTCATTTTTCATACGAAAATTTAGCAAAGAAAAGCAAGGAAGAACTATATGAATACCAAGAGTAACAAAACAAAACAAAACTCTCACTATCAGTTCATGTTACAGATACTGATACAGTACTGTAACCTGTTTCTTAAGTTAAACAGATAAATTATTATAAGCCCCCCCCCCCACACACACCGATGGCCAAATAGTCATCTATACAATATTTATGTCTATATGAAATATATTCAAATGTAGCCAGGGCAATGAGGTCTTCAAAACAATGGAAAACAGACTTTGGTCCTTCAGGGCTCCAAGTATGTCTCTTAGCAACCATAAGGGCTCACAAAATCCACTTTTGTTGTCCTGCTGTTAATCCTTGTACTGTACTACAAGAGTATAATTGAAAAATACATAAGCATCTGGCAGTATGAAGGATTTCACCAATGCAAAACTGATGCAGATAACAACTTCAGACCAAAAAGAAGACATCACTGGACAAAGCCCACATCATATGTGGGATTCTCAGCATTCTATCTCCAATACTGGAGATTGGTCAGTGCCTCTGTTGGTCAGTGCCTTCCTATACAAATGTGGAGTCCAATATGCTTGAAATATTGAGTCCAACACTCTAGAACAGGCATCCCCAAACTGCGGCCCTCCAGATGTTTTGGCCTACAACTCCCATGATCCCTAGCTAACACGACCAGTGGTTGGGGAAGATGGGAATTGTAGCCCAAAGCATCTGGAGGGCCGAAGTTTGGGGATGCCTGCTCTAATATGTTATTTTCCTTTGTTCAACCCTAAGAACTACAGTACAAAGGGTGCTTGACCTTGTGCAGGCTGCATGCCTACATAACCAAAGGGAAATATAATACCACTGCCATTGGCTGTATCCACCCGTGTGACACAACACATGAAGCAACACAGTACTGTACCATCTCACAACTCACTTGAGTAGAATTCCTTCTGCAAACATTGTAAACAGAATGGAAAACCGTCTCAGGACTGTAAACATTGGCAGGCTGTAAGAGAAATAATGTTTATGGACAGAGCTAACCATACAGATACTCCTACGCTTATACAGAGACATTTTAAATTTACTCCAGATAAATTTCAACATCAAAACACATGGTGTAGTGAATGAGAACAGATGTCCGGGGGGGGGGGGAGCCACAGGTGATAAAAGAAAAAGAGTGTTTCCAACATTTGTCAGAAGCAGGAAAAACTGGGGCTAGAAAATGTAATTCTTCAAAATTTAACAGTTTTGTTTTACACACAAGTGCAGCCCAACTGTATTAGCTATTTTGAAGCTTGGAAACTGTGCGCACAAAAGGTATTTATAAGCAGTACACACTCTCTTCCAGTTCATACCCTTGAAATGAGTTGGGATCTCAAGTTACAAGACCCTACATTCAAGGTTATATTTAGCCACCAGTCCAGGCTGGTTACTAAAGCAAGTACCTGCCCACATTTGCACTAAGATGCAGAGAGCAATCATTTGTTAAAAGGCTATTATATAATAATGTCTTTTTCAGCAGCTTCATAAGATCGACAAATTATGTGACAAGGAAATGCAAATTCCATTACCTTAATGTTACTACCCAACAGTAAATTTTATATACACAAATTGTTTTGTTTTCATCTCTATATACTTTGGTATACAGTCTTAACTGTACACATCTTGCCTAGCCAGGAAAACAGGTGGCATACAAGCGGTGGAGAGCAGAAAGGAGATGCCTGACATTACATGTGCTTAATTTGGAGACAGGTCCTATGGTGCGCCCTGTGGCTCTACACTCAAGTGCAGGCATCCCCAACCTTCGGCCCTCCAGATATTTTGGGCTACAATTCCCATCTTCCCCAACCACTGGTCCTGTTAGTTAGGGATCATGGGAGTTGTAGGCCAAAACATCTGGAGGGCTGCAGTTTGGGGATGCCTGCTCAAGTGCATAGGCTTGTATCCTAAGAACATGCTGTGTTTAAAATCTGCATGACAGCATCAGGAAAGGTCACCTGCAGCTTTCCAGCCAGCTGTGTGCAAATGACACAACTGTCTCTCCCTCTCTCTCCATTCCAATTGAATCCAGGGAAGTTCATGGAGGTTCTAAACCATTGTCGGGAAGCTAAAATAAGGGTGAGCAAATGGAAGCTTAATCCAGACACAACAAAAGGATTCAGGGTTAGCAGAACCACAGATCTGGAAATGGGGATACAATCTATTCTGAATGGGACAACATTGCCCTTGAAGAAGAAGGGTTCACAGGCTTGGGAGTGCTCCTGGACAAAGCCTTGCTCCAGGATGTAGCTGTGGCCAGGAGTACCTTTGTCCAGCTGGATCTAGCATGCACTAACGTTTCTGTAGCATACTCTACAGAATATAGTTACAGGTAGGTAGCCGTGTTGGTCTGAGTCGAAACAAAATTTAAAAATTCCTTCAGTAGCACCTTAAAGACCAACTAAGTTTTTATTTTGGTATGAGCTTTCGTGTGCATGCACACTTCTTCAGATACCTGAAGAAGTATCTGAAGAAGATACCTGAAGAAGTATCTGAAGAAGTGTGCATGCACACGAAAGCTCATACCAAAATAAAAACTTAGTTGGTCTTTAAGGTGCTACTGAAGGAATTTTTTAATTCTACAGAATATGTTTGTGGAGGGAGAGGGAGTTATTGGTGTGGGTTTTTTAATATGTATTTTGGATTTTAATCTTGTATTTTTATGTTGTGAATGGCCTTAAGATCTACGGATGAATATTATTATTACTATTATTATTATTATGCCAGCTAGAGAGGGTAGTAGGCCTTGGCATTTGATATTCCACAACTCTTGACAGATTGATGCAGTAACAAGAAACTTATCTCAATGTTTTCAGTGTTGCTTTTTAAAATACTGAATCAACAGGGCTCTATTGAAAAGCATCTTAAGACTACAATTCTATACCCACTCACCTGGGAGTTAGCCTCATTAAACTCAATACAACTCACCTGAGTAACTAAGGATGTGCTGGAAGAGAGCAGAAAACCAGCTGAAGCCCCGCCCCATCCCACCCTTTTTGGGTAATCTGGGTTGTTGTTGTTTTTAAAATGATTTACAGAGAATCTGAAAGAGCTAATTAAATGACTTGATGATTACTTATTATGTCCTTCTAAATTATTTTTTACCAAATATGCATAGCTGAATTATGTTATATATTAATGCCAATTGTTTTGTTATTTATAACTGCGACAAGACACCAGATATTAGAATTATGGTATACTGAAACATATAAATAAATTATAAACAAACAAATGTTCTACACAATTTTCATTCACTAAATCTGAAGTAATCAAAAAGCCCCTTCAAATTTAAGTACAGACCAACCAGAATTCAGATTACATTTTAATAAAAGCTCAATATTTTTTTAAAAAATAAAAGCTTAATAAAATCGTATCTTATTATCCATACTTCAATTTCTTTGTGCTGAACAGTCCTGTGATTTGGTTCCCGAAATACAGGAGAGGTAGTGGAAAAGTCTAGAAAGTTATAAGAGGGATAAAATAACATTCAATAAACAGGTAAAGTCAGTTGGCTGTGTAACCTTTCAAAACATTTGCAGTTTTCTTGTTGTTGCGTGTGTGTGTGTGTGTGTTTTGCAACTGGAACAGTTTTCACCAGCAGGCACACAACATAGCAAGCCTTAGGAAATGCACAATCATGCTTCAACTGTAGCATAAAAGCTTTTGCATATTAGGCTATTATGGTTTCGCATTCTGACTTACAACACCAGCAACACACATCCTTCCTTTTTTCCTCAAGACTATGTAGAGTTCTGGAAACACGAACATAACACCTTCTGTCACATCACGGACATTCAGTCTTCAAAGTTACACTGAGAGTGGGCATGGGAAGAGGAACACGCATAGACAGATGTATACACACAGCTAATGCTATGTTAAATAGGTCATTGATCCGTACATGTACAGCAGCGGCACACCAGGAATTCATGGTAAACCAGACTTGTATAAACTGATGTTCTTTTAAGCATGATGCTCCACATGGCGATGTTCCTTTTACATGCCCTATCATGCTTAAATCCAACCTCAGAAAGCATAATTTGGGGGACCTTCAGAAATAATATAAACATGGATAATAATAATAATAATAATAATAATAATAATATTATATTATTATTATTATTATTATTTATACCCCGCCCATCTGGCTGGGTTTCCGCAGCCACTCTGGGCGGCTTCCAACCGAATATTAAAAACAAAACAGCATCAAACATTAAAAACTTCCTTAAACAGGGCCGCATTCAGTTGTCTTTTAAAAGTAAAATAGTTGCTTATTGCCTTGACATCTGCTAGGAGGGCGTTCCACAAGGCGGGTGCCACTACCAAGAAGGCCCTCAGTCTGTTTCCCTGTAACCTCACTTCTCGCAATGAGGGAACCGCCAGAAGGCCCTCGGTGCTGGATCTCAGTGTCCCGGCTGAACGATGGGGGTGGAGACGCTCCTTCAGGTATACAGGACCGAGGCCGTTTAGGGCTTTAAAGGTCAGTACCAACACTTTGAATTGTGCTCATAAATGTACTGGGAGCCAGTGTAGATCTCTCAGGACTGGTGTTATGTGGTCCCGGCGGCCGCTCCCAGTCACCAGTCTAGCTGCCGCATTCTGGACATATATTCCGCAGGCAATTACTCTAAGAGGCAAGTCCCTTTGATTTAAACGACTCCCTTCCAAGTAAGCTGATACAGGTCTGGTGGGTGTAACTTTGGCCCTTGCCTGTGCAATGTTAGTGGATAATTTTTTCAGCTTGTGCAGCTCAAGGACGTGGACAGGATCTTTGGAATCTGTGCTGGATCCTTGCTCTTCCTGGTTCATTGAAAAGGCCAGCGAAGGACTGGCTTAGAAGGTGAAGGGAGTGGTCAATGCCCGTTTTATAGTGGCTACATTCCTCCTGGACTGGAGGAGGAGGAACAAGCTGAAAATTAATCCAGACAAGGCAGAGGAGCTCTTGGGGTCAGTCGGAAGGCAGAACAGGGAGTAGGGATTCAGCCTGTGCTGGATGGGGTAACACTCCCCCTGAAGACATAGGTTCATAGTCTGGGTGTGCTCCTGGACCCAACCCTGAGCACGGATGCCCACGTCACTGTGATTGCAAATTTTGCACCTGCACAATTAAAGCTATCACATTAGCGGCACCCGTTCCTTGAGATGTCTGATTTGGCAAGAGTAACGCATGACGTGGGCCTGCCTTTGAAAAGCGCTCTGAAACTTCAACTGGCTCCATGAGCTGCAGCCAGATTCTTGACCAGGGGCCATTTATAAGGAACATATGGCTCCCTTGCCACAACAACTCCAACTAGCTACCGGTCTCTTTCTAGGCACAAGGCAAAATGGTGGTTTTGACCTATGAACCCCTACACGGCTTACGTCCAGACTATTTGAAAAACAGTATTCCCTCATACAAACTTGCCTGGGTTCTGAGGGGGAGATGCTTCTCTCAGTTCCGAGACTCTCAAAGGTAGCGGGAGAGAGCCTTCTCAGTGGCTGCTCCCAGATTTTGCAACTCCCTCCCTAGAGAAGCTAGATTGACTCCTTCCTTGTTGTCTTCCCCTCTGCAAGTGTAGGGCTTTTGGGAACTGACTGTTTTTAATGAACGGGATAGTACTGTGCTGCTTTGATTGTAATGATTTGTGCATTTTTAATAGATTTAATTAATATTTAGTTGTTGTTTTTAATTATCTCCTCCCCCCCTATATTTTAGCTGTTCGTATTTTATCTGTAAGCTGCCTTGAGTCCCTGTCACGCAAAAAGGTGGGAAATAAATAAATAGCTTGCATAGGATTGTACCATGTGGCGTTCTTAACTGGGAATAAAACCCTTCAACTCTAGCAGAACATACTTATGAGGGCCAAATCAAACATTATACTAAATGCATGATGGGAAGGTAGTATTTGAGATGCACAGGGAATGAGAGTGGCTCCTCTCCCACAGCAAACAACAAGCAGCTCCAGGGTCTGTGTGGTTTTTTGAGGACTGCAGCACTACTAGAAAAGGTTCAGCCCTCTCCCTGTACATGGCTGCACTGACTCAATTCTCATCAACAAATTTAGCCGTGTTACCTTAACATCACATGAATCAGAAACCATTTCGGCATTTGTGCCAAATCGTTTTGTTTGCTTGTTTATCTGGCCTCTAAAGATTAGCATCTATAACTACATTTATCAGATTCTTTCACCCAAAGTAGGATAGCAACTCTGGAAAGTCATACTACAACAAGTCAGTTAGACCATACTGGAATCTGCCTTCTTTGCTGCAGTTTCACAGCTGCCCATAATTAATTAATCCTGTACAAAAGGAAAATAAAAATGCACTGGAATGACCTAACAGCACTTTTAAAACAGTTTTCTAATTTGTCATGAGCAGCAAGCAGTACTTGTATTGATGCATTTCGATGCCTTCCTTGAAAGTTGTTCTATCTACAGAATATACATACACCAGAACAATTTAGACCACTCTTCCCCATTATGGGCATGCACGACAAGAACTACACTTCTGCCAGTGGCTTTGTAAATGAGAGAAATATCATACCTTTCGAGGTATATTTCTGTCGAAGTCAGGAAACTTCACCACCCTGAGTGCCTTTCCCACCCAGAGGACAACCACCGTAGCCAACATCTGTGAAAGGAACAAGAGAGATCACTATTTTGCCTCTCCCTCTCCTGGCCCAATTAGAAATATCGTTATTCAAAATTTCCAACTAACCTGGCCTAGTCCCACACACAGCGAAGAAGGAAATCTGTAACAAACAGCAGACAAATTAAACAGTGGCAACCTTCAGCAAATCATACATAATGGAAAAAAGCTAGCCTTTGGCAGGAAAAGTGGCTTGTGGCTCACTCTCCTGCCTCAACTATAACAAATATATGGACCGGTAATAACCAAGAACTCGATGTATTTAAAAAATCAATTGCCTCCAGCAACCAACACCCTTGCATGCATAGTCCTAACACGCTGAACTGTATTTGCATAGCAGTTAGATGGCGGCATCAGTGGCTTCTTATAACGTGTCTGTTCTGGAAGTAAACACACGTATACACAAAGTGCACACAGTAGGAGGGACATTTTTTTAAAGAAACGCAGAAGGGAATGTTTAACGGCTCCAACGAACCCTTTAAAACTGGGTGCCACCAAGAAGCAAAGCTGAACCCCAACGTTCGCGTTATTGAAAATTATGGTGCTGCACAGTGCAAAGCTCGCTGAGTTCAATGGAGCCAACAGGCTGAACAGCTACAGAATCGCAGCCCTGTGCTCTCTAACCCAAATACTCCTTGCGTTTTGGGGGTGGAGGTTTGAGGGCGCCTGGCAACTTCTGAACAAGCCATCTTATCTACACGCGGCCTTCATAGATGTATCTGGGGGAGGGGAGCGGAGGCGTGCGCTGTGCCCACTGCAAATGCCCGTGCCTGGAAGTTGGGAAGAGCGAGAGAGAGACACCACCACCGCCCCACGCTATTGAACATGGAGGCTTGTGGAGCGTTCCTCCTCCGAAAGCAACTTGGGAGCTGGCTCTGCAGAAGCAACAGCAGCAGCCACAAAGCCGAGTCCTCGCGGCCGCCTGCAGGTCAGCGCCCACGCCGGCCTGCTCCACCTCCTTTCTCCGCGCAAGTTAATCTGCAACCCGGCCGGCGCACTTGGTTGGCGCCGGCGGCGGCGAACTTTGCCCGGAGCTCTCGCACCCGCCTCACTTACCCGTAGCTGGTGAGGACGCTCTTGTTGACCACGACGATGAGGAAGGAGCTGAAGCCGTAGAAGGCAGCCGCCAGAAGCTTGAGGCAGACGGTGAGGCTGGGCGCCGCCGCCATGCCCAGCTCATCATCTCCGCGAGCTGCTGCTGCTTCGGCGGCGGCGGCGGGGGCTTCTCCCTTCACGCCAGAAGCCTGACGTCTGCGCGCGGCCGCCGACATGGTTGCAAGCTGAACGTCAGACGGGGCGGAGCCGGCCGCGAGCCAGGAGAGGCTGGGCCCAAGGCGGGCTGCCCGCCGGCTTGCAAGGAGGGCGCAGCAGGAGGAGGAGGAGCGCGCAAAGCCGTGACGCGCCAGGGGCGCAGCGGGGCTCTGTTCCTTGGCTAGGGCGCCCCGGCCTGTTATTCTTCTGAGCGGCAAGGGGGTCTTTCTCTCCCAGCCCCGAAAGAGTAGGGTGCGTCCTAAGTCCTCCTGCGCGCCCAAATCGCTCCCCTGCCCGCGAAAGGGCGGCGTCGCTTCAGCCAAGCCGCCGCGTTGGAAACTGTTCTAAGACACACAGCAAGCGAGGCAGGCGACAGAATTTTCCCCGAGCGCGCACAAGATGCCCTTATTTACTAGCCACAGCGCAGAGCTAACGCCACCACATGGGAAGCCCAGGTGGCTGCTACGTCTGGTAATAAGGTGGGGGCGGCAGGTTAGCAGGAAAACTACAGTCTCTTGTGTTTATAATCACGTGTTGATAATGGATCACGTGCAACTCCGCTAACACGCTTGCTGGCCACGTCTGTCGGGGCGTGAGAAGAGGCCCTTTGCGCAAACTTACACTGTATAGGTTCATGGAGCTCCATTCTGCGCTTAACCTACCTAACCGCGCCGCATGGGGGGCAGCCCCCCAATCAAATAAATAAAAACGCCCTCCCACCAGATGTCAAAGAGAAAAGTCTTTTAGAAGACATCTGAAGGCAGCCCTGTTTAGGGAAGCTTTTAATGTTTAATAGATTTTTGAATTTTAATATTCTGTTGGAAGCCGCCCAGAGTGGCTGGGGAAACCCAGCCAGATGAGCGGGGTATAAATTTATTATTATTATTATTATTATTATTATTATTATTATTATTATTATTAAAATACCAAACTAACTGACCAATTGTGGTGTAGATAACTCTGTTCTGGGAGCCCCCAAATATAAAGTCTGCCTCCCCCCAAATCCTGGCTATGCCCATGCCGCAGCCCCCATATGATTGCGTTATAAAGGATGCAACTATAAGGTACATGGAAGACTAGCTTAGCAGCAGTTAATACAACAGTTGTAAAAGTTCTTTCATTTTACATACTGTATAAGGAGCCACAGGCGCTTCCTTAAGTATATAGGTGGTTCATATTATGTGGTTAGCATAATGCAGGATTGAAGAGGTATAGCTATTACTTCACCAATTTCCATGACATGACTGCTATAGTGGTAATTATTCCCATATGCACTCACTAGAATTGCTTTATCTTTTCAGAGCTCAGGGACCGCTGTAGATTGGCGGGGGTTGCAAGCGTATTCTGCAACGTCATTGATGCAATGATAATGCGTTCATGTTGGATTTGTGCTGCTGAACCATTCGCACACTGTTCCACTTTGCTAGTTGTTCTGCTATACTTTCCCCAAAATAACATGTTATTGCTATCTGGAGGGACACTCTTATGCTGTAGTGCAACAAAAAGAACTTCAACAGTAGAACAGACTCCCTTGGGCCCAGCTCAGTTGTTTAGACTGTGGTGCTGATTACGCCAAGGTTGTGGGTTCAATTCCCATACAGGCCACTTGCATATTCCAAGCATTGCAGGGGGTTGGACTAGATGACACTCAGGATCCCTTCCAACTCTATGCTTCTATGGAAGGGGGTGGACTCTCCTCCATTGGAGGTTTTGAAGCAGAGGTTGGATGGCCCTCTCTCAGGGATTCTTCAGCTATGATTCCTGCATTCGCAGCGGGTTGGACTAAATGAACAATTCATGGTCCTTTCCAACTCTACAACTCTGTGAAAAACAGGACAAACACCCACCCACAAACCAGAACATTTGAGTTATAAAAAAATTATATTATTCCTGCAGGAAGCTACAGGACAGGCACTGATTTCTGCATTCCTCCCTCGGGCTGCCACCCTGGGGCCAACTCATTCAACTGCAGGCCAGAGGCAAAAATGGGTCAGGTAGAGTAGTGGGTGCAACAATGCAGGCTTATTTGATCCACTTAGAAGTTTGCAGTCTCTCTATGTATGCATACACACACCTCTATCCTGGCAAGTCCGGAACATCACAATTCAAGGGCACATTCCAGCCATGAAAAAACATCAAGGGTGTGTCATTGGGAGGTGCATGACCTGGTCATAGTCCCAACAGTGAGATAATAGAGGGCTGGAGGTCTACATTTGGGCTGAGGTTTCCTACACCTCATTTAGAGATTTAAAGGCCAGGACCTTGAACTGAGTTTGGATGCCACCTAGTAGCCAGCAACACACTTTCAATACTGGTGTAATATGGAGCATGCACCTAGGAATTCACCAGGCAGCTTTGGTTGACCCATTTACCAGCCTTCACGTTCCCCTCCCGGAGTGGAAATTAGTACAGTACTGGAATGCCAATGCAACATCACATTTTATGAGAATGTGGCGAAACATCAGATGGCACACAACATCCTGAAAACATCAGATGGCACACATTTGCTGCTTCAGTGCATCTGATATTCTACTGCCAAACTACTATATCATTCATCATCATCATCATCATAATAATAATAATAAACCTACATATTGACAAAGATACCTCCCTCACTAGTTGCAATCCCTTTGGACTACATTGTGGCAACAGATTTGGGGGAAGTGGTTATTGTACAGATTTATTAGCGGTACAGAAAGCACTTCACACAACAGTCATTTCAGAGGTTGATGCTACTTTTCATTACCCACAGGTAACAGGTTCTGCATGCTCTGATCCCTATGGGATTCGGAGGCATCGAATTCTGCTGTTGGTATGCTTATAACTGGAGTGTGTGCAGACCCAGCGTATTGGTCTTCTGAATGTGTGGCCAATTCTGATTTCTGGGGCTCAAGGCTACTATTTACTTCTTCCTGAAAGCTCCTTAGTGATAGTGATGATGTTGGCCCAATTAACCTCTCACTGTCTTCTTGGGTTGGGGACTGGGCTGAGACTTCCATGTTGCTTGCCCTGTTTTCATCCAGAAAAGGTTTCTGGTGTGAATTATCCTGGTACTTCACTTCAGACTTGCTGCTTTCCACTGATATGATTTTAGCATAACCATGAGATGAGCATGAACTGCGAGCTGAAGGGACGGATTTGTGGTGGTTTGCGAGTTTATTTCCAGATCTTGGAACTGGAATTGGCTTTGAGATGGGGATGTAGTCCACAAAAAGCACTCTATCCTTCTTACGGGGTTCTTCGGCGGAAGCTAACTCCTTCTCAAAAAAATCTGGAAGTTGGGATTTTATTCCTGAAATCAGGCTTCTAGATGAAATAGTACGGTATATGGCCAGCAATGGATTCTCTCCACATACCATAAGGCTTTCTTTCTGATGCTGAGGCAAATTTGTTGGAATACTCCTTTCAGGGACCATATTTCTGCTGAAAGTTTTTGTGACACTTCCACTCATCTTCTGAACAATCTCTTTCTGAGAACTTGTGAAGATATCATCACATGGTGCTTTCTTCACAGATAAAATCTGAACAGCAATGCGCTTTGGTTTCCCAGACAGGGCTGGCTTTTTCTTCCTCTTTGTAGTTTCATTCGGGGGAGAATTTTGTTTACTTCTGGTGATTGCAATGGATTCTTTATAGTTATTTCGTAGGACCGGGTTTAGCTGCATGCATATTTCACCACTCCTATTCACACCATAAAATGCTCCATCCCCATACATAGAAAGACATGTATTCAATGCATGCTTCTTTACATATCCTTCATTGTGGCAATAGACGGGATATGATTCACTTGACTTCTAGAGAGAGGAGGAGAGAAATGTTAAAACCTTTCACATCAACACAACTGATATATTCATACATACCGGTATGTAAGGCGAAAATCATACTGTCACCTAAACCTTTAACTTCTGTTTTCTAGAATTATATAAACACAGAAAACTGCCTTATACTAAATTTGAATATTGGTCCATCTAGCCCAGTATGGTTTACACCAGGCATCCCCAAACTTCAGCCCTCCTGATGTTTCAGACTACAATTCCCATCTTCCCCGACCACTGATCCTGTTAGTGAGGGATCATGGGAGTTGTAGGCCAAAACATCTGGAGGGCCGCAGTTTGGGGATGTCTGGTTTACACTGACTAGCAACAAATCTCCAGGATTTTAGGTAGAACTCTCTCGGAGCACTCCGTGGAGATGCTAGGGATTAGACCCGTGCCTTCTGTACACATATGCTCTGCCTAGCTCAGTGGTAGAGCTCATACTTTGGTTGCCTGGGGTTCAGTTCAGTCCCTGAAAGTCCTGGCTCCCAGCCCAGACATTGCAGCAGAACAAGAGAAAGACCTTTAATAAAGCAGAGTACAGGACAGAGGCAACAACAGAGAAGGGTTAACTCAGTGCCAAAACTCCTACAAACAGGATGGAGGAGTTAACCGAGTTAGGAGCCAGGCCAGAATCACAACCATATGAGAACAGTGAAGGTGTCCCAACAAGTTCTCTTGCCTACTTGGCAAGCTTTATTAGCTTGGTGAGAATGTTTAGCCTGTAGGCACGCACACTGCTAGGGCAAGTGCATCTGTTCTCACCAGCAGAGGCATTGTCTGACCCTGGGAGTGCTTATTAGACCTGTGCCCTCTAAATCCAGTTCAGCCACCTCAGGTCATAGCTCTGAGGCCTCTCCAGCCACCAACAGCACAGGTAGGAAGCAACTAGTACTCCTGTTCCAGTATTGTTGTCTGCCAGGGAAGAGCTTTCTTCAGAAAGGCTTTGCTCTACTGTCTCAATCCCCCCTCCCCATTCCTCCAGTCTGCCATCCCAGATCTGAACCCAAAGGCACTAAGTGACTCATGACATGAACATATCCAGGTAGGGATAGGAAGGACCCCTGTCTGAAACTCTGGATCTGCTGCCAGTCAGTGTAGACAATACTGGATTAGATGGACCCGTGATCTAACATACTGAGTCATACTAAAGCAGTTTCCTTTGTGCACGACTCATTCTTCAAAGAGCTCAGACTAGCATTTCAGCTTCACAACGACCCCATGAGATGGGCAAGGCTGTAAGTCTAAGATAATGACTTGCCCAAAACTACACTCAGCTTTATGGTTAAGTAGTGATTTGACTGAAATGAGATTTCCCATATACAAGCTCAGCATTCTAAGGCACTGTATGATGCTGGCCCCATTTTTGTATTTGTAGTATTAGTAAAATCCAATCTATATGCTTTGAAAACATGAAGTCATTTGTGTGTGGTGATGGAGGGATAGTACTTTGTAAACGAAGTCTTCTGATTTGTTCACAGTGCTCCTTAATCCTAACTGGAGTTGAGAAAAAGAAATCTGTTAATATGCAAAATGAATCTAAGGAATAGCATAATGCATTTTTTAATTGGTGAAATTTTTTTATGTTCCATCCTTGCTAATCTAAGATCCCCATAAACAAATTAACATATTAGGTGATATCCAACTAAGTAATACTCATATTTTAATGGCTCTTTAACACTGGATATCACCCGTTGCAGTTTGCATTCCAAACACATAATAGTATTTAAATTTGGAATCTAAAAATTCCACCAGTGTGCACGCTGGTGTTTAATGGAGTGCGGGTGACAATAATCAAAGCTGGTCTCTTCTTTCCTTGAGCATCAGAATCTACCACTTCTGCTATGTTGCTTGCATTGCTTGTTCCTTTATTTCTAGCTTAAAGGCTAATGCTTCTGATGTGATCCACTGCATGGGTAGGCAAATTAAGGCCCGGGGGCTGCATCCGGCCCAATCATCTTCTAAATCTGGCCTGCGAACCAGTGGCGGAGCTTCATGCTCCGGCACCGGGGGCGGAGAGCAGGTGGGGGCGGGGCTGGCGCATGTTCTGGGGGCGTGATGTGCCACCCGTAGGGGCGTGGCACGCGTTCTGGGTTCAGGGTGCCCAGTGCGGGCGGGGAGGGAGCCACGATGGCGCCCTCAGGATTGCACTGCCTGGGGCGGAGTGCCCCTATCGCCCCCCTTCCTACGCCCCTGCTGCGGACGGTCCGGGAATCAGTGTGTTATTTAAAATGCATCTCTGGGTTATTTGTGGGGCATAGGAATTCGTTCATTTCCCCCAAAAAAATATAGTCCGCCCCCCCGCCAAAGGTCTGAGGGACGGTGGACTGGCCCCCTGCTGAAAAAGTTTGCTGACCTCTGACCTACTGAGACTCCTAAATCCTCCTTTCTGTGGCTAAAAAACTCAAACACATTGGGGGGGGCCAAAGTGCCTCAGCCGCAGGAGCTGATGACTACACTCCCAGGATAGCCAAATTACAACTAATATTGAGGTTTCGTTCCTTTAATTTGTTTGAATTGGAACAAGAATATTCCATTTCCCCTGTAGGTGTTTATTTACTTAGCAATGTAAAAAACATCTGTGTTATCTCCCATTGCTGCTGTTGTGAAGGGTATCTGTGCATAGATTTCCACTCTTAACTGAAATATAGGCTGTAAACATACCATACATTTCAATAAGCCCTCCCCCCTGGGGAAAAAAAAAGAATCCCAGGAACTCAAGTTTACCCCTCACAGAGCTATAATTAGTTACCAGCACCATTAAGAAGCTACAGTTTCTAGGATCCTACCGTATGTGTTGTGTGCTTAAAGTATGGTGTTTATGCAGCCACAGAGTGGTGTGTTGTTGTTTTTGGCATATCATTACCATTTAACTTCAACTTCCCCGTTTTATATCCAAGCAGTTGCCAACTGAAGATTACATTTCATTGATTTAATGAAGTAGAAACTAGTCGGGGGGGGGGGGAATGTGTTGGGATGATAAACGTGTTAGTCTTTAAGGTGCCATAAGAATCTTTGTTGTAATACCAATTCCCATTGCTCTCTGCCAGTGATGTTAGGGTTGCAATGAGGGTTTAATTCAGCAGTAAAACATGCAGAAATGCATTTTCCTGCATTTTGTGACACATTTCACTCAGGTCCTATAAAAAGATTACATCTGTGGGCTTAGATGTCAGTTAAGCCAGTTGCTAAAGGTCATGTGACTATGGTCAAGATAACATATAACATGGCAAGAATGTAAAACATTGAATATTACCGTCAGCATTAGTTGAACAGAATGCTGATTAGCTGCTATCCAATGGGAATGGACTTTCTGTGTGGTGTTAGAATAGGCCTATTGAGGTTAGAAACATGACTTAATTCATTAATTTCAATTGTCTATGCTTAGCAGTAGTTGGTTGAATACACCTCCCCATTTTTTTAAAAAAAGAGTTTTAAAATATACAACACAAAATGTCTTCTTTTGGTCCTTAAAATAGGAATAATGGGGATAGTGAAGTCTATTTGTTTATGATGTATTTTAGCAACCTCTTGCCTAAGACAGCTACTGATTTAACTGATATATCAAGCCACGGGGATTTCCATTTTTGTCAACCAGTTCTTCATAAATAATTCCCTTACATTCTTGTAATTAGCAATGAGAATTCTTTCAAACCATGTAACCTGTTCTTCCAGCGGGTATCTTAACACTGAGATCAGAATGGGAAATTCTTAAGGTAACTACTTTCTTAACCTATAGAATTTTTTTTAAAAAAAACAACAACCATTAAACAGGTGGAAGTGGTAGTGGTGGGGAGATGATATTACCGGTAAACCGTCACATTTTGGCCTTGAACTGCCAGCTCTGATCACTTTGGCATTTGGTTTTTCTATTTCATCCTCAATGCAGAGAGGTACAGAAACCTTCTCCTTTTTCAGTTCTGCATCCTCAAAGTGGGTCTTAATATTTTTTTCCTCATTGGTTAAGTCATATTTCCAAAGAGTGTCTCTGCATTTTAAAAAAAAAAAAGTGATAGTACAGTAATAAGTGGTCACCCAACAATTAAATAAGCAATATTACTGAATATTGCTAGTTCCACCCCTGATATTACATTCTTCAAAAGTAATGTGTTATCAGCCCAGTCCTGTGGAACACCCTGCCAGTTGAGATTCAGTGAGTGGCTTCTGTGCCTAATTTAAAAAACCTGCTAAAAACTTTTCTATTCTGCCAGGCCTGGGTAGGGAATTAAGAATACATTCCTACAATGGTTTACTGATGTTTGTTTTTCATTCCTTTTAGCTTTTAACTTGTTTTTTAAAACCTTTTATGATTTTATTGTTTGGTTGTATGTTTTTATATTGTTGTAAACCACTGTGATATATTTTTTATGATACAGTGCTATATAAATGTATGTATGCATGTATATATGTGTTCAGATAAGACCACCAGATCAATTATTTGCCTGGTATGCTTCAAAGGTAAAGATAAAGGAACCCCTGACCATTAGGTCCAGTCGTGACCGACTCTGGGGTTGTGGCGCTCATCTCGCGTTATTGGCCGATGGAGCCGGTGTACAGCTTCTGGGTCATGTGGCCAGCATGACTAAGCTGCTTCTGGCGAACCAGAGCAGTGCACGGAAACGCCGTTTACCTTCCCGTCAGAGCAGTTCCTATTTATCTACTTGCACTTTGACGTGCTTTCAAACTGCTAGGTTGGCAGGAGCAGGGACTGAGCAACGGGAGCTCACCCCGTCACGGAGATTCAAACCGCTGACCTTCTGATCAGCAAGCCCTAGGCTCTGTGGTTTAACCCACAGCGCCACCCGTGTCCCAGCCTTATGGTTCTAATATGTAACAAATATAGAACACTTTTCAATAAATACTTAGTTCTTTTTATGCCTTCTCTGACTCTAATAATATTTGTGAGTCTTTACATGTCTTTGTTTTATAGTCCATGGTCCATGGAAATCTCAGTCCCCCTATAGAATAAACTTCCTTCAGTTATGTGTTGAAAGCTAAGCTCAGAAGTCTTTTTCCTCCCTTTTGTTTCCAAAAAAATAATGCTGTGTCCAGGGCCGTCTTAAGCGCCCCTGGTGCCGTGGTGCGACGGATCCCTCCGCCGCCCCCCCCCCCGCCCCGTTTCTCAGCGCGGTGGGTGCAGCGCGGCTGCCACAGGCACTGCTGCGCGGCGGGTAGGCATAGCGCAGTTGCCGTGGGTGCAGCTGCACGGCGGACCGGCCGGCCAGCGGGCGGGCGCAGCTCATGGCGCCCCCTGGCGGGCTGGTGCCGTAGTGCGGCCACCATGGCGGCTGAACTGCTATGCAATAGGAGGACAATGACAGTGACCTAGGGTTGTTGTAAGAATGACTGAGACTAACCTGTGCAAGGTGCTTGGCACATTGAAAAAGCATGTTGTTGTTAATAGTGGTATTACTACTGGCTTTGAAGCATACCAGGCGCTGTGGGTGGTGCTGGGGGTTAAACCACAGAGCCTAGGGCTTGCTGATCAGAAGGTCAGCGGTTCGAATCCCCGTGACAGGGTGAGCTCCCGTTGCTTGGTCCTAGCTCCTGTCAAAGTGCAAGTAGATAAATAGCTACCACTCTGGCGGGAAGGTAAACGATGTTTCCATGCGCTGCTCTGCCAAAAGCAGCTTAGTCATGCTGGCCACATGACCCGGAAGCTCCCTCGGCTAGTAAAGCGAGATGAGCGCCACAACCCCAGAGTCATCCGCGACTGGACCTAATGGTCAGGGGTCCCTTTACCTAGAACCATAAGGTACAGGATAAAATAGAATCATATGATGTATTGGTTGTTGTGTTAAATGAATTGTTGGGAAATAATATCTAAATATATTTTGAAATAATGATACTGTATCAAAATAATATTTACTGATTTTTATTCGATTGTTTTTATGGCCATTTGTTGACTTTGCATTTTATGTGTCCCACTAGTAATAAACAAAACCACTAGCTCTACACACACACACACACACACACACTGACTTACATATTCCTTATTTTTTATGGCAGGGCAGCAGGAGAGGGATAGGGAGGAGAGCAATATAAAACTGCTACAAATGAAGGCCCTCTCCCCGCTACTTTATATAACCTTCTATTCTATTTCTGAAATTTTGAGGATAGTGCCCACACTAATTTTAGCCAAAATTACACCACCCAAGCACAAAAGGGGGAGGGCAGAATCTGGAGAATCCCAAGGAAGGCACAAGTTAAAAAAATATATCAGTATCAATAAATCACTGCTCACCCACCCACACGCATTGGCCTCCTGCCTCCCTGCCTGTCTCCCTCCTCTTTGCCTTCCAATGCTGTTACAATGGTGCAGTAGTTCACAGTGCCATCTGTCTGTGGCCAAGCACACTACAGCATTATGACATCCTTGCATTTTTATTGTACAGTGGTACCTCTACTTACGAATAACTCTACTTACGAATAACTCTACTTACGAACAGAGCTCCGTACGCCATCTTGGATGCGGTTTAGATAGGATTTTTTTCTACTTACGAATTTTTAGATAGGGTTGCTTCAACTTACGAATTTTTTCTCCCAATGCATTCCTATGGGATTCGACACAATTTTTTTCGACTTACGAATGTGCGTTCGGAATGCATTAAATTCTTAAGTAGAGGTACCGCTGTATAATAAATTATATGAGCTTTCATTTATAAAAAGTAAGCCTCTAGCCCTACTAAGCAATTTATGTGAGCAAGTGGCTGCTCCTGCCTTTCAGTGTTTATAGCCAATGAGTGAAGTCAGAACTATGATTGATGAGAGATATTTGGACACAAGTCCATAAGAATCCTGGGTTTTTTTCCTGTTGGGATAGAACACTGGAAGTTTGGAGCAGCTTTATTCTTTTACTGGGTTGTTGTTGTTTGTTGTTGTTATTATTTATTGAATTTATATACCGCCCTATAGCCGGAGGTCTCAGGGCGGTTCACTGAATAAAATCAAAATATAAAACCCCATAATCAAAATAAACGCAAGAACCCATCAACCCCCTCAAAAAAGCCACATTTTAAAAGGACATAGGAAAATACTGACTCCTTACTATATTATCTACAAAAAAATTAAAACTAAAAAATAAAGTATGCCACTCTGCATTCCAGTCTCCTCTCCAGTGGCAAAAATATAGAAGTCATAGAGTAGCACGGTGTAGGCTGAGAAGCAAAGGGGGGTGAGGGAAACGGGGGTAGGGGTAGGGGTGGAAACTGAGAAAAATCCAAGTCAAATACAATATGCATGGAGAATTTTTTGTAAAATTTTGTTTGATTTTATTCATGTAAATGTTTTCAAAATTCAATAAAGATTTTTTTAAAAAAAATTATTTAACTTGTGACAGCCTAGATGTTGCTGGTTTCGAACTAGCACCAGCCACAGCTGGCATGGCCAATTGTCAGGCATGGTGGGAGCTGTTGTGCAATAACATCTGTAGGGCCATAGCTTAGCCACCACTGAGTTAAATGCTATGCTAATGCATTATAACAAGAAATCTATGTGCACTATTATTCCTGGTTATTAATAGTTATTAATAGTTACCTTTTGTTCAGGTTATCTTGTAACAAATGGACATTTGTACAGGATTTGACTTTACCCCTTCTCTTCAGTTCCTGATCAACTCCATGTTTGGCATCATCATAAACACCTGAAATGACAATGAAATTTATTACATCTCACAAATACAATGGCATAGACAAGATAAAAGTGGCTTTTCACAGAGAACACTCATAGTAGCTTATTTTAAATAATAACTTGAAGTTGGATAAAGTAGGGAATATGAGGGTGCAGGGTAGCACTGCTGTGGTTCCATGGTTGGTCTGAGAGCTGATTCAGATACTAAAGCTCAGCTTGGAGCCTCTGTCATTTATAAGCTGCTTATAACCAAGCCACAAAGAAAACCTCCATACCTGTCCTAAACTACTGTTTTTCAATGAAATTATAAGCATCTTGATTATTTTCATCATAATTACATATAAATCAAAATATAACTATACAGTACAATACATTCTAGCAAACAGTATAATACATTCTAACAAATATTTTATACTCAGTAGGTTAGGAAATTTGTTTTAAGAAGTGCACAAGATGTACCGACTAATATACACAGAAATAAATCTTTGTCTGCTCTTCCAGTTTAGGCAAATGCTGCTAGTTCAAGAACTATCGCTAGTTTTCCCAGCCTTTGGTGGTGAAACTCAACAATTGGACTATGACATTTTCAGTGATGGCCTGTTTCTCACCGAGATGGTTCTTCCAAATTACTGAGGCATTTGTGAAGCCAAAGTGCTATGTAATTGCTACTATGGTTTTTATTGGTCATTTTTATTGTTTATTTTTCTCCAACCTTTTCTCACAGCAGCAGTTGTCCGTCCATCCTCACGACTGGCTCCTGTAAATACACTCCTGTGATAATCATCCATGCCACTCAGAGATTTCCTTTCAGCCTGGTTGTTGGGAAACATTTTTTGTGCATATGTCAAAGCAGTTATACAGACTTACAGCAATTATGCTATGCAAGCAATATCACTTTGGGCTACAATTAAATGACATAGAGGCATATGAAGACAACATAAAGTGTAGTGGATAGAGTGTTGAACTAGGAATTGGGAGACCAAGATTCAAATTCCTACTCAGCCATGAAGGTCACTTGGTGACCTTGGGCCAGTCATTGCCTCTCAGCATAACTTCCCTCGCAGGGATGTTGAGAGGATAAAATGTGAAGGAAGGGGAACCACGTATTGGATGACAATAACATGAACACATTAATATATTTTAAAACATGCAGGTTATTTATTCCTCTTTGATCCTATAACAGAGGGTCCTATAAACAGGATTGTATTGCTAAGGATGATTTCATAGGAAAAATAGTGCCTGGCTCTAAATGTAATTTGTAATTACAAAAATTACTACTTATGCAGGTTAAATATTTGTTAAATAAATATTCAAGAAAGCCTTTGCCTATTTTAATTATTTTTATCTAAAATAATCTTTTTTTAAAAAAAAATAGTTGGGTTTAGCAGGCAATCAGAATGATCGACACTATCCTCCCCAAGGAGAACATCCCTTTCTTCTGCAGACTATTATGGGAACATTTGGCAGTAACACAGAACTGGTGTATTACGCAACCCTGTGCATCATTGTAAAACAACCCAGGCTGCTTAACACTGTCAAAGCCATGCAAATTTACTCCATCAGTGGTACAGGGTTGCCATCCAATCTAATTGGTTTCCTCTTTAATACATCATGTAAACGTACGTTTTGACCAAAAATAACAATGTCTAACTAACCACCACCACCGATTAATTTTTCAGCAAATAAGAGCCAGTTGACCGACCTACCATACAAGTGTGCTAGATCATTCAATAAATAATTTTATTGAATTCAATAAAATTTTATTGAATTTTATTGAATACCAAGGAAAGCTTGGTAGCATGGCTCACCTCTGACTCTCTCCCAGGTCTTTTCTGAACTTCTGTGGCGGAATGAGCAGGTTTAAGCCTTTGTTTTAGTTTCAGGAGCGTGAAACCTCCATCTAGAGCCTCCATGTTCACTGAAAAAACATAAAAATGTGAATAAATCACATTTTTGATGTTGTCTCTAATATTATTGGTCACCCACCGAACTCAACCCCAGCTCTGGCTCTTCTGTCACTAGACACAGATCTAGATTCTCTCCCCTCATGCGAAAAAAGGAACACACTGCCATGCTGTTTACTGCTGCCTCTTTAGAGATTAGGGACCCAGGTGGCGCTGTGGGTTAAACCACTGAGCCTAGGGCTTGCTGATCGGAAGGTTGGCGGTTCGAATCCCTGTGACAGGGTGAGCTCCCGTTGCTCGGTCCCAGCTCCTGCCAACCTAGTAGTTTGAAAGCACCTCAAAATGCAAGTAGATAAATAGGAACCGCTACAGCGGAAAGGTAAACGGCGTTTCCATGTGCTGCTCTGGTTCGCCAGAAGTGGCTTTGTCCTGCTGGCCACATGACCTGGAAGCTATACGCCGGCTCCCTCGGCCAATAATGCGAGATGAGTGCGCAACCCCAGAGTCGGTCACGACTGGACCTAATGGTCAGGGGTCCCTTTACCTTTAGAGATTGGCTCTCATTGTAAAGAGTCCAGAGGACAATTTCTGACAGGATGGCTAGAAAAAGTTTGGGATTTGGCTCTTTCTGAGCACCTAATGCAACACTGAAGGGTTATTAGAGATCAAACTGGACATGATCATTTAAATAATGTGTGATCACCGTGTAAATAGAAGTGATGTTAATGTAAGACCTCCACTACTCATGCTTCCTTATGGAGAGGTTAAGTGACAGATAATTAAATCCTTGACAATGTGTTCAGTGTTTCAGTTATTTTACAGTGTCCCCACTCAACTTTTATTTTTATATGCAATTGATACATGCATGTAACACTGTACATGTTTTGTAGGAAGTGACCAATGCTATTTTACTGCAATTTTTTTTAAAAAAATCTATTAAAAATCAAATTGTGCAGCACTGAAGTCCACTGGGATAATTCAGAGTTTGTCTTCAGTGGGCAGTATTTGATGACTGCAGTGCAAGCATCAAGTACACATCTCTGCATGCCTTAAAATACATCTGGAATGGTTAGAGGTATCATCAGATTTAAGGCAATCCCATATCCTATATTATACAGTGGTACCTCTGTTTACAAACACAATTGGTTCCGGAATTCTGTACTTAACCTGAAGCGTACTTAACCTGAAGTGAACTTTCCCATTGAAGGTAATCAAAAGTGGATTAATCCGTTCCAGACGGTCCGTGGAGTACTTAAACTGAAGTGTACTTAACCCGAGGTATGAGTGTAATTGGTTCCAGAAGTCCATACTTAACCTGAAGCGTACTTAACCTGAAGCAAACTTTCCCATTGAATGCAATGGAAAGTGGATTAATCCATTCCAGAAGGGTCCGCGGAGTACTTAAACTGAAAATACTCAAACCGAGGCGTACTTAAACCGAGGTATGACTGTATTGCATACCGTACTAATATTGACCACATTCTCCTGGTGTGGATCCTTTTGGAATCAAAATGAAACCATCAACACAGAAAAGGAAGATACCATCAGGCTTGGGGGAACCCTAGTTGCAGAAGTATTTTTAAAAAATGAGGGGAGGAGTGGAATGTTCCAAACCAATTCCCTGCTTTAAATAAAAACAGCAAACATACCTCTCTGATTACGTTTCAGGTAGCTTGGAGCACTAAATAGCCTCACAACAGGTTTTCCAGAGTGATCCTTCTTTTGTGTTGACTGAGACTGGGGCCTAACAGTAATACAATAACAACAACAACAGCTGTAAACTACAGGAATCATTATATGGCTGGATACGGTTAAATCAAATATATTTTATTATTAATCCATTATTTTATTAGACACAAATTTAAACATTAAACCTATCCGGTACCTGCTGCAAATTGTATACATACTGTTATGTATTGAAGTCACTGTATATAGCTTTCCCTCAGGTCCGAGGCAGTTGTTTTAGGAGGGAACTTTAGGAGGGAATTTTGAATGATGTTTTGTTACATTGTTTGAGCCATCCTCTATAAAAGCAGGCTGGCTCAGCACTTCAGTTCAGTTCTGTCCTGACTCAAATAAAGAGCTGTTTGGAGAATTGCCGTGTCTTCTGCTGCTTACCCACAACTTAACACTGGCGACAGAGGTGGGATTGAAGGACAGCAGAGCACAGCCAGAATCGGACACGCAATGAGCTGATCACTGAGTGAAATCACATTCAGAGCTGACTGTTCTGGCTAGAGCACTGTGTGCCCTCCATCGCCATCCACGTCGGCATCGGAACCATGGCTTCATTCGTGCCTCTACCGCCATTCGCACCAGCCTCTGAATCATGGGACACATACCTCGCTCGGTTCGCTTGCTTCCTCCAAGCAAATGCACTGACGGCAGTGTCCGATGAGCGGAAGCGGGGTCTCTTCCTCAGTCTATGCGGCTCCGAGGTATTCGAGACAGCCCGGGCCTTGGTTGCACCTCTAGCCATCGAGGCAGCGCCATGGGACACGCTCCGTACCCACTATGCGCCCATACAGTATACATTTATTCATACAGTAATGATTATGTCCACAAAGTATTCTAAATTAAGCAAGGAATATGAATGAGAACATTCAGTGTTTATACATACCTCTTTCTAAATAAGGACCTTTTCTTTCAATGATGAGAAACTACACTAAATCATAAAGAACCACCTTATTTGTTCACCTTACTTACTAGTGTATCAGACCAGGGTTCAGGGAGCAGTACAAAGCATTCTGTGGAGTCAAGTGGGGAAACTATAGTATGGAGATAGTTCAAGAAGATGGACTTAACTACCAAAAATAAACACCGGTATGAACTTAAGGTGTGGGTGGGTGTCTCACCTTTGTGACTGCTGGACTGCGCTCTGATCATCTTGAATAACATGCTGAGCGGATGGAGTTCCAGAAATACTTGATTTTGCAGGCCGAGATAATTCATAATTCAGATTCAAGTCAAATGTCAGTGGAGTTCTCACACACGGGTTTACCTGTATTCTCCCCAGCTTTCGGCACTGATAATAAACAAGATACAGCATTCACTGGTATAGTGTTTCATGTTTTTCACTAAGGGCAGAAAGTTCCAGGGCAGCTTCATGGAATGGTTTCCTTGAGAGCAATGAGGGCTAGGGGGAAAATGGCATTTTAAGATCTGATGGTTTACATTTATACAGGGTGAGCAGGTAGTTAGCAGGTAGAACCTTATTCAAGGACTCCCACCAAATGTGGGGTGTGTGGGTTATAAGTGAAAGTGAAACCCTGGTTGTTGAATGTACCACCAGATTGGTTTGTTGTTGTTTAGTCGTTTAGTCGTGACCTCATGGACCAGAGCACGCCAGGCACTCCTGTCTTCCACTGCCTCCCGCAGTTTGGTCAGACTCATGTCGAGAACACTGTCCAAGCATCTCGTCCTCTGTCGTCCCCTTCTCCTAGTGCCCTCAATCTTTCCCAACATCAGGGTCTTTTCCAGGGAGTCTTCTCTTCTCATGAGGTGGCCAAAGTATTACTAGTGGTTTACAGATTGGTTTGCTTGGGCCTTAATGTTCAATTCCCACGATTTTATTATTTTCCTTTAGCACTTAAATGTTATTCTTTGTTCGTTGTATTTTATGTGAATTTGGAGTTTGTTTGAATGCTGCTTCAAATTTTATTACTTTATATTAATGTTATTTTTGACCAGTTGTTTTTATTATGTAAACTTGGGCACAATTCCTACTGCAGAAGAATATAGATATGTACAAGTGTAAGCCCTCCTTACATGATGTTATGATTAGGGACTTCTGGAAAATGTTGAATTGGAAAACCAGAGAAATTTGCATTGGAAAATTTTCAGTCCGCACTGGAAATTTTTCTAATGCCCTAGAGAGTGGCCTAATTTGTTTACTTTACTTGTATGTAGCAAATAAAGCTAAAACTTTGGAGGGGCTAAGGTTGCCTAATACTGTATTTTATTTGCAATTGTCATCCATTCATTGTTTCCAGTGAACCTAGGAATCAGATTTTTTTCAATGGAAAGAGAAAGCGCTGGGAAATATTCTGCTCCACATCACTACACTACATACCCGCTTTTTGTGACAGGGACACTGTATGTGCATAAAGGCATACAGATGTACAAATATACATGGGACCACATACAAGAGTTGCTCTTATGATTGTTCCCATGTAGAACCTGTATACTAGGGACTTGCTCTTGGAAACCTAATGAGTAATCCATTCACTGGGGTTTGGTTGCAACTGACAGTTATACCACAAGAAACATATTTCAAATATACACTTTTTGAAGATTACATGTCTTCCAACCACTAGGTAATCCTAACCAATTTGGCTTCAATTGATTTTTTTTAAAAAATCTACAACACCATCTAAAATTAATATCCAGTTTTGCTAATATAAATACTGTCAAGTTTTTCATTGCTTCTGCTCTTTGCCTAACAAAGGCACTGTTTTGCTTAAGGTTGGAGGCAGGTCTGCATAACTGCTAGATTCGGTGTTTCCAAAAGTAGGTGTCAAACATTTGCCACAGAATCCTGCATGTAGCCTGTGACCTACAGCATCTAGCTGAGAGTTATATAGTAAAGTTTGCAATATCCATCTTCGGACTTTGTTTAAATGCATACCGACATGAAGTCATTTTTTGTTCTTGTTGTTCTGTTTGTTTTGCTTTTGTTTTGCTTCTCTCTCCCTGTTCCCTACTACAGTACATAACATTTAGCCTGGAGTTCAAGAGAACTTGAAAGCTTGTTCCCTATTCTACAATGGTTTGGTTCACCCTAATAAAGGTATTGCCGAACTATGGATTTTGATATATTTCAAAACGGAGTCATAACTGTTCCTATGGCTTATGGTAGGTATATTATACGTACCTCAATTAGCTCATATTTGCTAAGTATTTTCTTCTCATATCCCTTCATTACATCGAGTTTTACCAGTACTCTCTGGACCATGTTTATTCCTCATTCCCTAGAGCAAGGTTCTTTTTTCGGAAGGAAGGAAGGAAGGAAGGAAGGAAGGAAGGAAGGAAGGAAGGAAGGAACAAGAATGAATCTGCTGGTATTGCTTGGCAGAGATTGGGAGTGTTGCACAACCTTTGTAACAACATAAAAATACCATTGGGGGGGGGGAGAATAGGGACCAGAACAGGAAGTGTTTAAGCTTTTAAATAAATAAATATCTGCTTATGTTACATTTTACTTTTTGCTCACAGTTGCATAGAAACTGTTTGATCTGCAGGATTGCTCTGAAAGTTTTTCCTTGTTCTATTCATGAATGGTTTGCTTAGAGATAAGTCTGTGTTCACTGGGGGAATTACTCCTAAGTGCTCATAAGACTTCAGCCTTAAAACTGCTGTTGCAGCCCCTCTCTGACTGGTCAAAGGAGCAGCAACACAAGAAGTGTGAAACAGCCAGATTGACCAATGTTTTGGCTTTTTTTTAAAAAAAAAAACTATACACTGTCTGCTATGAAAGTCACAGCAGCATAAGACATGTTTTTCAATTATATATTTTTCCCCACTTTTTCTCCAAGTTCTCATGGAACCATGCCTTGTCATCATGACTTACCAAAACCCAGTGAGTTTCATGGTGCAGTGGACCTTTGAACCCAGGTCTCAGCAATTTAAGACAAGCACTCTGTCCTCTTTCTATACCCCTGCAATGTTAAGATCTTGCCCCAATCCTATAATAATTGCCTCCATATACTGTAACTAAAGAGATTTCAAAATACAGGTGGTGTGTTACCGAAGATACAAAATTATCTGGATATCCTTCTGGAAGATATGTGTTCCTTTTTCTCCCCCCTCTCTTCAGCTGCAGGTAATGTCACTGTGTGTGTGTCTCTGTGTGAAAGAGAACAAAGATTTGGGCAGTCTTGAACCAGGGCATGGCTTGCCATCTACTGTGAATCAAGTCATACAGCAGGGGTCAGCAACCTTTTTCAGCCATGGGCCGGTCCACCATCCCTCAGACCATGTGGTGGGCCGGACTATATTGGGGGGGGGATGAATTCCTATGCCCCACAAATAACCCAGGACACATTCTACTCATGTAAAAACATGCTGATTCCCGGACCGTCCGTGGGCTGGATTGAGAAGGTGATTGGGCTGGATCTGGTCCACGGGCCTGAGGTTGCCTACCCCTGTCATACAGCATTTGGGAGACCCCTAGAAATCTAATGGGGGAAGCAAGATATATTGGAATATATTATTGCTGTGAGACTTCCTTCTCATGCTAGATGTATACTGTAAGGGAAAGGGAAAGGACCCCTGACAGTTAAGTCTAGTCGCAGACGACTCTGGGGTTGTGGTGCTCATCTCGCTTTACAGGCTGAGGGAGCCAGTGTTTGTCTGCAGACAGTTTTTCCAGGTCAGGCAGCCAGCATGACGCCACTTTTGGCGCAACGGAACACCAAAACCAGAGCAGCGCATGGAAACTCTGTTTACCTTTCTGCCATTTATCTACTTGCACTTTTTGGTGTGCTTTCAAACTGCTAGGTTGGGAGGAGCTGGAACAGAACAACAGGAGTTCACCCCGTCGCGGGGATTCGAACTGCAAGCCCAAGAGGCTCAGTGGTTTATACCACAGCACCACCCGCTTCCAGATGTATACTGTAAAGGTAAAGGGACCCCTGACCATTAGGTCTAGTCGTGACCAATTCTGGGGTTGCAGCACTCATCTCGCTCTATTGGCCGAGGGAGCCGGTGTACAGCTTCCAGGTCATGTGGCCAGCATGACAAAGCCACTTCTGGCGAACCAGAGCAGCGCACAGAAACGCTGTTTACCTTCCCGCTTGGAGCGGTACCTATTTATCTACTTGCACTTTGCCATGCTTTCGAACTGCTAGGTTGGCAGGAGCTGGGACCTAAATAAAACTCATCACACAACCTTTACCACTCTACAGTGGCCTTCAGTCCAAGGCCACCAAACTCAAGGCTTGTGTTCAGAGGACACCTGAAACCTCTCACTGCTTAATAATTGGGGCACATGCAATAAAATGTTTAAACAGACTAAAGCTGCTTCCTAAGGCTTATTCTTGTTGCCTGTTGTTTCCCGTGATATCCACTTGTCCATAGAATCTTTCAGGAAAAAAGCAGATTGACAAGGCCTGAGGTTTAAACCTAAAAGGAATCTGAAATTGGTTCTTTTTAATACCTACATCATTAAGAAGCAGGAAGGCTGCAAACAATCTCTGCTTTCTCAAGGTGATCTTCATTCCAGAGGCTCATAGGATTTGCAGACCAGATAACATGTTAGCCTCTTGGGCTTCTATTCCAGTTTCCCAGCGTGAGAAATTCCAATAGTAGAGACTAGAGAAAAACAAGAACCAAAAAAGAAAAAAGAAAGAAAGATCAGCACCAAGTATGTGAATGGAGTGAGATGCAGGGAGCCTAAGGCACTGAATTCTTCCTTGACTTTTAAGGACAGTCATTCATATGCATAGTCAAGAAAGATTCATTGAAGCTCAAATTCCTTTGATCCTCAGTGCCTTGCGGCCAGGCCACGATCAAAAGCCATGATGGCCTTGCAAGTTAGGAGAACATTCTTGAAAGAAAGGAAATGCCCCAGGAATCTACCGGTATGGAGCAAGGTGCAACAGAATCAAGAGGGGATTCTTTACCTGCTGTGCCTCCATATAGGCCTTCTGTGACAAACCCCCAGATCAGATTCTAACAGAACCTCTCTACATCCATTATGTCATCATCATCTGTGACTAGCTCAGCTTCAGAAGAAGCAGGCTTCCAGTCTAACAAATATCACATGACTAGAAATGAATAGGTTCGAAACTTTTTAACTTCCAGAGTTAATGTTAAATATATTACTTCCAGGAAATGAGCCACCATAGCTGCTAGAGGGCTGTGAAAATTTGTGTCCCAAGCTTTGGACTCATCTACTCATTTATGCAGGTGGCATAAACCACAGAGCCTAGGGCTTGCTGATCTGAAGGTCGGCAGTTTGAATCCCTGCGACGGGGTGAGCTCCCGTTGCTCAGTCCCAGCTCCTGCCAACCAGCAGTTCGAAAGCACATCAAAGTGCAAGTAGAGAAATAGGTACCGCTACAGCGGGAAGGTAAACGGTGTTCCCGTGTACTGCTCTGGTTTGCCAGAAGCGGCTTTGTCATGCTGGGCACATAACCTGGAAGCTGTACGCCGGCTCCCACGGCCAATAATGCGAGATGAGTGCCGCAACCCCAGAGTCGGTCACAACTGGACCTAATGGTCAGGGGTCTCTTTACCTTTACCCATGTACTATATGAAACCCAAGCGGTGCATTGGTTGCCAGATGTGAAATAGATACTAGATATTGAAGGATTTAATAATACTCAGGGATGGCACAAATATTTATTAGAGGGGGAAAAAGGCGGATATAAAGAATTTACGAACCATGTTTTCAAAAGATCTTTATTAAAAATATGGTACGAATATAAAAAGATTTTAGAGCCGAAAACGCCTTGGTGGGCCTCCCCTATGGAAGCAACTGCATTATTCAGCAAATACAGGCAGAGTAAGTGGCCGACGTACTCCGAAATTCTAGAAAGAGAGGGAGAACAATTAAGGTTAAAATCATATCAGGTGTTAAAACATGAATGTACGAGCTGGCTTCAGTATGGCCAGATTCAAAGTTTATTTAACAAACATTTGAAAATTGGTTTCATTAAAGACAAATCGAAATTGCAGGAGATACTATTGGAAAATAAAGAAAAGCCAATGTCTAAACTCTATGCTTACCTTCTTGAATGGGAGTTAAAAGATGAGCTGGTAAAAACCACGATGATACGCTGGGCCCAAGATTTAGGGAGACCTATATTCAGTAATAAATGAATCGTCTGTGGAATGATGGGATGAAATTTACGGCGTGTTCAGGTATTAAAGAAAATATCCTCAAAATGGTCTATAGATGGCATCTAACGCCGGCCAAAATTGCCAAAATATATAAAAATGATTCCAACAAATGTTGGAAATGTAAAGAGAAAACTGGTAACTATTACCATTGCTGGTGGCAATGTGGCAAGGTTCAGGAATTTTGGAACGGAGTGTATGAAAAATTGAAGAAAATGCTGAAAATGACATTCCCAAAAAACCCAGAAATATTCTTATTAAACATGATCCCAGAAAATATTCCGGAAGGAAAAAGGAATATATTAGCTTATGCTAATGCAGCGGCCAGACTATTGATAGCTAAAAACTGGAAGGGTGAAAAAGTGCCGACAATATTTGAGTGGCAGGAGAAATTGGTCGAATTAATGAATCTAGATAAAATGACCACAGCAATTAGGAATACCCCCAAGCAGAAATGTATTAAGGAATGGAAACAGGTAGAGGATTATTTAAGAAAAGAGAATTTCAATGTAGATTTGGTGATATGCTTATATTAAAGATAAAAAATAGGGAAAAATTAGTAATAGGTATAACTATCAGTAATAGGAATTTAAGAATATTTAAAAAGAAGCAAGATTTTGGTAAAGTTGCAAAATAAAGCGATGTATGAACAGTGGGAAGGTTTTTCTTTTTTCTTTTTTGTTTTCTTTTTTACGGTAATTTTTAACATTTAGTTTTCCTTTTGTCTTTTTTGTTTATTCTCTTAGGACTTAAATTCAATTTTAAGCTTATATAACATTTTATCTGATACATTAATATAGGAGCTGACTTTGGTTATACTATGTTATATTATTTTGCATATTTAGTTATATTCTGTTATGCTAAGTTCTAAGATGACGGAAATGTAACAACATTTCAAAGCATTGTTTATGTTTTTCTTTTTTACTATTTATTAGTGGCTATATATGTGTGTGTATGTATATATTTACATATATATAGTTTTCCTCCCCTTTTCTTTTTTTTTCTTCTTTCTTTTTTTTCTCTCCTTTTTTTCTTTCTCTTTTGTTATTCTTTTCTTGGTTGATCCAATTTATTTCATGTTGTAATTTATGTCTGTATAATTGAAATAAAGTTTATTTTAAAAAAAAAAGATGTGAAATATATTGGTATTATTTTCAGCTCTTCTACCCCATTACAAAGCAGAAGTGATTACCATAGTTTTCTGTGTATAACACGCCCCTGTGTATAAGACACCTTTTTTGGGACTCAAAATGAAGAAAATGCTCTATGCGCTATCTGTATATAAGACGACCCCTTATTTTAAACTTCAACAATTTAGGAAAAAATATAGTCTTGTACACAGAAAAATACGGTATATTTAGCAATTTATTTTTTACAAAGCTGATCTACAGCCTTTTCCATTGAGATAAATAGGGTGTTAATTTCAGGCAGCTTGCCAGTAAATAATGTCTATAATAACACTGGACTAAACAGGACTAATGTTTATATAATGTCTATAATAACACAGGACTAAACACATTAAGATACCACACACACACACACACACACCTCTTTGTAAACAAAAACCAATGTACACTGTTAAGTTTAGAAATCACATTTGTTTAGATTTTGCAGCTATTTACATATGCTTGAAAACCATTCCAAGTTGCAGTTTCCAACATTAAAATCCCACTGCACCCTTCTGCCTTCCTGGTCACCATTTTAGAAACATGTTAAATCCTTTCCCTGACCCCAATATGCCCCAGCATTCTTTCTAACTTACTAAAGGTGTTTATTTTGTTAATGGAAGTAAGCAACAATAAAAACTTTACTACTCAGGTGAATTGTTTTTGTCTGTCCACAGCCACAACTGTAGAACATAGTGAGATATATGTTGTTGTTGTTGTTGTTGTTGTTGTTTAGTCGTTTAGTCGTGTCTGACTCTTCGTGACCCATGGACCAGAGTCTTCCACTGCCTCCCGGAGTTTGGTCAAACTCATGTTGGTAGCTTCGAGAACACTGTCCAACCATCTCGTCCTCTGTTGTGCCCTCAATCTTTCCCAACATCAGGGCTGTCTTCTCCAGGGAGTCTTCTCATGAGGTGGCCAAAGTATTGGAGCCTCAGCTTCACGATCTGTCCTTCCAGTGAGCACTCAGGGCTGATTTCCTTAAGAATGGATAGGTTTGATCTTCTTGCAGTCCATGGGACTCCAGCACTATAATTCAAAAGCATCAATTCTTCAGCGATCAGCCTTCTTTATGGTCCAGCTCTCACTTCCGTACATCACTACTGGGAAAACCATAGCTTTAACTATACCTTTGTAGGCAAGGTGATGTCTCTGCTTTTTAAGGTGCTGTCTAGGTTTGTCATTGCTTTTCTCCCAAGAAGCAGGCGTCTTTTAATTTCGTGACTGCTGTCACCATCTGCAGTGATCAAGGAGCCCAAGAAAGTAAAATCTCTCACTTCCTCCATTTCTTCCCCTTCTATTTGCCAGGAGGTGATGGGACCAGAGGCCACAATCTTAGTTTTTTTGATGTTGAGCTTCAGACCGTATTTTGCGCTCTCCTCTTTCACCTTCATTAAAAGGTTCTTTAATTCCTCCTCACTTTCTGCCATCAAGATTGTGTCATCTGCATATCTGAGGTTGTTGATATTTATTCCGGCAATCTTAATTCCATCTTGGTATTCATCCAGTCCAGCCTTTCACATGATGAATTCTGCATATAAGTTAAATAAGCAGGGAGCCAATATACAGCCTTGTCGAACTCCTTTCCCAATTTTGAACCAATCAGTTGTTTCAGTTGTGAGATATATATGCACACACTTGCACAAAACGCAATACCCTTCTTGTTAATCTGGTTTTGAAAATACATTCAAGTGGGTTAAATTTAACCATCAGAAAAGGCAGTAGACTCATGATTGCACCTGAAAGGAATTAAAATGTTGATTGATACACATTGCTTAGTGTGTGTGTGTGTGTGTGTGTGTGTGTGTGTGTGTGTGTGTAAACATCTGCAACAAATGTGGTGAGGTTGCTATGCAACTGTTTGCCAAGGCCACAAGGGATGAGGGTGGGAGGAGGCCAATATAGCTCCTTACCAAGGGCAGAAGGGAGCCTAGGTACCAGAAGCAGCCGTTCCACTCACAGAAAGGCCTGGACCCAATTCAGCATTATAAGCAGCTACCCAAGTGCATAGCTGCCATAAAAAGGAAGAAGAAAGGAAGGCGGGGAGGGGGGTATAAGTGGAAGAAGTGACCTATACTCTTTCATTCTGTGTGTTTTATATTGATCAGAGGTGAGACAGATTCTTCTATGTTGTCTAGAGCTGGTCACAAAGGGCTGAGGACCTTTGCACTCCCCAGTTTACCCACATTTTATCAGGGGGAAATGTCACCAGTATCTTAGAATGTTCTCAAATTGTCTGATAGCTACATTCCATTTCAACTTTGTCTTAGAAACTGATGTCATTGCCACCTGTCTTGCTATGGCTTCCTCATCTGCTGTGCTGCTGTTTGATGTCCTTCTAAAGTTCTTATCCATTAAGATTGGATTTCATATCCTTGTTATTTACTGCTGACACTTTCCTCATCCTCAGACCAGCTATCAATGTCCTATTCACACAGCAAAAATCACACCCATTCAAAAAGCAAGTTTCTCCATTTCCTCAAAGGTTGCACAGAGCTGGACTTTTCCATTTTGGGTTGTCATGGAGTCAGCTATATCTGGTGGTTCTTGGAGTGTTTGCAGAAACAGATTAATATCTAGTAGTATGGAACACCAGTTGCAGGTACCCTCGCAGAAGAGAAGAGCAATGATTGGTTTGAATAAAGAGTTGACTATCTAGAAACCAAGAACCAAGGCTAGAACCAAGGTAGAACCAAGGCTAGACAATTTTGATATGAATACTGCTGAAAACTTGCACTGGTACAGATAATTAGAGAAAGTTGCCCTGACAAAATTAACTTTTAATTGACTGTTTTCAAACCCTAAAAGATTAGAAACCTAGACAGCTTAGGGTATGGGTAGGCAAACTAAGTTAAAAATTTCAAATCGGGGAAATCTCCTGGGCCAGACGGTTTACCGATAGAATTATTCAAGACATATATAGATTGGTGGGCAGAACCCTTAGCTCAATTGTTTACTCTCATCGATAAAAATGGGATCATACCTGAGATATGGTTAAGATCAATAATTATCCCAATCTTTTAAAATGGCGACTCAAAAGAACTAAGGAATTATAGACCAATAAGCCTATTATCAGTGATAGGAAAAATCTTCGCTAAGCACATTTTATCTAAACTCCTTACCTGGATGAAAAATCTAAATTTACCAGTGAAAAGAACAAATAGGTTTCTCTAAAGGCTGCTCTACTTTAGACCACTGCCTTATACTTATGCATTTGGTCGAAAAATACAGATCCCCAAGACAATCTAAGATATATGCTGCTTTTGTAGACTTTCGTGGTGCCTTCAACTCAATTGACCGCCCAAAGCTGTGGAGGAAACTCGCTGAATTAAAAATTGACCAGCGCTTATTGATTCTAATACAAAATCTATACTCTTTCAATACCTGTCAAGTCAAACTTAATACCAAAAGTCACCTTTCATCAGATATTCCAAACTCAAAAGGGGTAAAACAAGGGTGTATTCTTGCCCCCTTTCTATTTAACTTATTTCTATCAGACTTGCCAGATCACCTCCAAAAAATAGAATCGCATGCCCCCAAACTTAATCAGAAACCAGTTCATCTCTTATTATACGCCGATGATGCTGTCTTACTATCATTAACGAGCTTGGGTCTGAAATGTCTTAGATCTTCTCTGATCCTTTACTGCGAATCTAACAAACTCTCTATGAGAAGACAAAAATTTTGGTCTTCTCGAATGGTTGGAAACTAGAGAAATGGAAAATAAGAGGGCAAGAAATCCAACAAGTGAAAATCTATAGGTACCTGGGAATTTTATTCCAGAGCAATTTAGGGTGGGCAAACCATCGTACAAATGCCATAAAACAGGCAAAGTGTACCTCATCAGCAGTTGCCTGTTTTTATTATCAGAAAGGTAATCAATTTATTCCTGCAGCCAACCAGATATTTCAAACAAAAGTGCTATCCCAGGTATTCTATGGAATCCCACTATGGGTCCAAGCATATAACAGTGATTTTAAAAAGATTCACTCCAGCTTCCTGAGACGTATTCTTGGACTCCCAACTGTTATCAAATATGAAACAATGTGTGCAGAAATAGGCATACACACAATGGAATATTGGGCTTGGACCACCTCAATAAAATACTGGTTACGCTGCCATTTTCGCTGCTCCCCATCAAGTCTGCTCTCTGATTTGCTCAAAGACTCCTATAAATCAAGATGGTATCAGTACCTTGAAAAAAAGATTGAATCTATAGGCATCGAGTTGGAGCCCATGTACAATTCTAGCGAGCAATACATTTTCCATAATATCCTAACTAGACTAAAGGATGTTGAGAGACAAAATATTGTGGCAGCTGTAAACAAAATTTGCTCCCCTATATTCTATGATTTAAATATCCTAGATAGCAGAGCCAATTACATCATTAAATTAATAATCCCAGCCCAACGTAGGGCTTTTATGTTGGCCCGTCTGAATGTTTTTCCCTCGGCATTTGTCAGGGGAAGATATCAAAACATTCCTAGAAACAAGAGATTCTGCAGATGTTCTATGAATGTCCCGGACACTGTAGAGCATATTCTCTTTCATTGTCCATTGTACAGTACGCTCCGTCAACGTGTGCTGTCCCCTCTTTTGGGTGGTCTGGAACTCCAGCAAGGTGAAAGTGTGGGATTCTGCTATCTGACATTGACCAAAGGGTAACGGCATACATACACACAATCAGTCTATATGGTTTTATTTGTAAAATGCCTAATAAAGGTTTGATAAGTAAGTAAGTAAGTAAGTACTAAGGCTCTGGAGCCAGAGCCGGCCCAATCACCTTCTAAATCCGGCCTGCGGACAGTCCGGGAATCAGCATGTTTTTACAGGTACTTGAGTAGAATGTGTCCTTTTATTTAAAATGCATCTCTGGGTTATTTGTGGGGCATAGGAATTCGTTCATCCCCCCCCCAAAAAAATATAGGTCTGAGGGACAGTGGACCGGCCACCTGCTGAAAAAGTTTGCTGACCCCTGGGCTTAGGGCATGCTATAAATGCAATATTGTACTTGCTGCAGTTCTCCAGGCATACCCTGTTTCTCATATTTTAAGACATACCCATAAAATAAGCCATAGCAGGATTTTTAAGCATTCAAGGAATATAAGCCATACCCCGAAAATAAGACATAGTGATAGGCGCAGCAGCAATGCTGGCCGCGGCAGGAGGAGGAGGAAAAATATAAGACATCCCTTGAAAATAAGCCATAGTGTGTTTTTTTGAGGAAAAAATAAATATAAGACGTGTCTTATAATATGAGAAACACGGTAGTTACAAGTAGGAAGCCGTGTTGGTCTGACGTAGTCGAAACAAAATTTAAAAAATCCTTCCAGCAGCACCTTAGAGACCAACTAAGTTTATCATTGGCTTTCGTGTGCATGCACACTTCTTCAGATACACTGAAACAGAAGTCGCCAGATGCTGATATATAGTGAGAGGGTGGGCAGTGAGAGTTCCAGGGCTGCAGCATTTACTCAGCTTTCATTACTTTTGGAAGGCAATCTCTAGAGATGTACTGGCATAGTATTTGGTTTATTTACTTATACACAGGTTGAGCATAGATGGGAAAATAGCTCAAACACTCAACAGACAACCAGAGCCCACCATATCAAATCTCCAGCAGCCTAGGTTTCATTACAGAACCCCAACTCAGCTTCTTTCCTCTTTCTTAAACTGCAGTCTGTTTTTTTCTCTTTCAGACAGATATAAGCTGCCCCCATCCCTAGCTTGCCTTCTTAGCTCCCTTGGAGACAGGTTGCTGGCATATCAATGCTATCAACATTCTTTTGATAAACTTAAGTGAGTGGCCAGGTGTTACCCCAGAAAGGAACCCACACTTCACAGAAATCTGATAGGAAACCCATAACCTAAAATTACCTTAGAAGCAGGCTTCAAGGAGGTGGGAGGGGTTAGGAGAAAGGAGGCAGGTTTTTTTTTAAGAGCTGTGGGTTTTCCAACAGACTGACTCATACAGAGTAGAAGTTTCTTAAACTAGAAACAATATGCTGTTCTCAAATTATTGGTAATGTAGGTCACCAACTGCTTCTCTTCCCCCCTCTCTGTTGATTCATGCAGCAGTGAATTCTGAATAAGAGACATTAGGGAAGAAGGAAAGTTTTATTCTGCAACTATTAGTAATGAAATCAAGTTAAGCGTGGAACTGGGGCACATGGCCTGATGGAGAATAAGGTAAATCTATCGATATCTTCAAGACAATTGATAAACCTGAAATATGTGGGGATGTTTTCCAAATCTTTTTTAGCAGGATTAAACTACAGTGTATCACAGCTTCTTCTTTTTTGACTATGCTGTTAATAAGTGGGTGTACATATTTTCTACAGCAGTTAAAAATTATTAGCATTTGACTGTTTCAAAGCAATTTCAGAGCATGCAATGTTAAGATGTTTTGTGCTTAGCTGGTATAATAGAGATGGTCTTGATCTTCCCATAGGCACCAGTTCTTCCTGTTTGACAGGTTTATCCCTATTTCTATCACCTGCCTCTGTTAAGATATTGCTTTTATTCTTCCCCTTGCTTTATTCTACACACATCTACACTAGAGTTCTTTAGGCTATAGAACCCTCCCCTGACAGATGTGGTGAAGCACATACTAGTGCTGAAGCATTCTATTTTAAGATTAAATATTATTTAGATAAAGGTTACATGCCGTCTTGCTGTCCCTAGCTATTAGAGTTGGTTCCTGTTCTAGTTACCTATCCTGTAGGTAACCTTGTAAATCACTGTTCCTATTTTGTCCCTGACTTTGCATGTTGGGGATGCCTTGCTTTTGTCAGTGTGAGCTGCTTGAATTGTGTTTTTTTCAGGGTTCTGCTCTTCCAACTGGGTTCTCTGCAAGCGAGATCTCTTGTGGAGTGTGTTAGCAGGACTGTTTGTCCCCCTAATCCAGGCATCCCCAAACTGCAGCCCTCCAGATGTTTTGGCCTACAACTCCCATGATCCCTAGCTATCAGGACCAGTGGTTTGGGGATGCCTGCCCTAATCACACATCAGAAAAACATGCGTATCTACAGATGTAGCTTCAGAAACAAGATATCTAGGGATCTTTTATCCAGAGTCATTGCATGTCACTGGGGACACTGCACTGCAGCTTTAAATCTCTTTAATTAAATGGGGGAAATTAACAAGAAACACTGAATCCCCATTTCAAAGTTCCAAGAGAAAACATGCATTTAGTTACAGCACTAAAACAGTATTTGAGAGTAGGATGGTTTTATGTCCTCCTGAATTACAAAATTCAGTGTGTACAGAATAGTAAAGTGGTTTAAGTAAAATTGTACAAAGACTACCCAAACCTAGGCTACCTAGAGAGCAGCTTATGTTTAACTGCTTGCTATGGTATAAAAAAGAAAACAGTGGGGTGCGGGTGGCACTGTGGGTTAAACCACAGAGCCTAGGGCTTACCGATCAGAAGGTCGGCAGTTCGAATCCCCGCAACGGGGTGAGCTCCCGTTGTTTGGTCCCAGCTCCTGCCAACCTAGCAGTTTGAAAGCACGAAGTGCAAGTAGATAAATAGGTACCGCTCTGGTGGGAAGGTAAACGGTGTTTCCATGCGCTGTTCTGGTTTGCCATGACCCGGAAGCTGTACGCCGGCTCCCTCGGCCAATAAAGAGAGATGAGCGCCACAACCCCAGAGTTGTCCGTGACTGGACCTAATGGTCAGGGGTTCCTTTACCTTTACCTCATGATAAAAACAGGAATAGAGGTAGGGAATCTTACTGTTGCAGTTGCACCTCCTAATAGCTGATACAGCAGGGTTAGAGTTGAGATGGACATGAACACTAGAGACAGGATGAACTTTAAATTAAGATTATTGGTTTATTAAAGGGGTGCATAAGGAAATACTGGTATTTTCACTAAGGTCTTAAATATGCTTGTTACTGCCTCCCTTCTGATGTTCACCAGACAAACAATACAAAGGGTATTAATATTTAGTCCTCATCTTTCTCTGGAAACTCTCACACCTCCCTCATCAACTCCCTTCTCCTGAAACTCCTCCAACTGTAAAATCTCAACTGTCTGAAAGCTCCCTCCAATACTTATGAAAATGACCTTGCATTGCGTACTATGGTATTGTCAAACCTACATTTAACTTGGAATCCAAAGAAATGAACCAAAGAACCACTCAACTGCTTCTACAATACCAAGGGAGTTTGGGGATGGGATGATGGGTTACGGGGAGGTAAAAGTTAAGCCTTGAGTAGCTCTTTCCACCCCAGCCTTGTTGTCCGCCTCGCTGATGTGGTCCAAAGGAAAGCAGAGCAATACATTTGGCACCAGCTGGGCTGCAGGAGTTGCTGGAAGGAGATGTGCAAGGTGCCATCCAACCCTCTTAGGGACTCTACTCCAGATTTGTGTAGGGTTTACTCCTTAGCCTTTTCTTATCCTGAAGATATGCTGCAAGGTATCTCCTAGATGGGCTACCTTCCCAGATTGATGAGTCCCATCTGCCCCTCACTTCCCTCTACAACATGTGCAAAAAATGCCTCCTTGACCGTCGGACCCACTATTTGTCTCATCCACTCAATCTGCTGGAGCCAGTCTTCACTTGCAAAGGAAGTTCTTAACTTACCGAGGGTCTGAAGCCCATCAACTACTCTCACCTTGTTTAGCCAGCCAGTCAAAGTCATTCCTGTGGTGACAGCTTCTAAGAGCCACAGGTGAAAGCTGAGTGCAGAGTGGGGACCAAAGGTGAACAAACTACCCCAGAAAGGTACGCCCCCCCCACCAGAGGTACTACCAGTGCTATTTTTCTAGAAAAAGAGGTGCCGGAACCAGTGCTTTCCACCTAGGGGAACTCAAGGGTATGCAGTACGGGCACTTTTCCCCCCTGAAAGAAAAGCACTGGCTGGAACTCACCATGAAAGCCTTCCTTGTTCTCTTATAATGACAATTGTGCCCACCTGAAATGTGCTGGAACTGAGTTCTGGTGAGTTCTGGCTGAAAAAAAAACCCTGGGTACTACCCTAGCCTAACACACCATCCATCCCAAGTTTCAGATTTTCATATGCAGTATTCTTCATTTATGTATCCCAATGTTACCTCCTGAGTTTATCTTAAAATAGATACATCTTTATGTAACTATTGTCCAGCAGGATAATACAAGGCACAAATGAATATTCACTGTACTTTCGTTAATGAAGTTTTGTTAACGATTTTGCACTTATTATAGAGGTAAGTATGGTTGCAAAAATTTATTTCCTATGCCAATTTCACCGCTTCCAGTTGAATAGGTCTTTGTTCAACATTCTGTCATTGATGTTTTATGGCATTATTTTTCTTTACTCTTTAGGAAATAGTTTAGTCCTCATAACTATTTTTCCTTTCTATTTTTCCCATAATTTTTCCCTTTGTTTTTATGCACTGCTTTTTCTCTTTTTTGCAGATGACATTGTTAGAATGATGGTTACAGCTGACATTTTAGTGGTATCATACATACTCTTCTGCAAAATATGCCAAGTTGTCCTTTCTCACCATTGTTCAGCAATTACAGAGCAAGTTAAGTATTATGTCTTCTAAGACACTGGGAGATAATGAATTTGTGAAATCTAGTAATTTATATCAGCTTCCATGTTTCCTATATACAAGCCTTCAATGGAGCCAGCGTAGGATTTGGCTACTTGGCAATACAGCAGAGAGAGTCAGTCATATCTCAGTGCAAATATCAGTCTGAGACTCTGAGTGGTTTCTGTAAAGTGGCCAGGCTAATTGTGTGTACCTGACAGAATGATTCAATAGGGGAATCTGATTGAGCAAAAGGGTCACTTGGAATAATAATAAAAAAATCTTTATTAGAATGGTCTTCCACTTGAGAACTTGGTTTGAGCTGATAATCAGGATACACTGAATGGGCAAGGGTTTAATTTTCCATGTTCATAAGTAAACACAACTAGTCATGATGGGTTATTTGTTAGAGGCCAAGAGACTTCATGTGAAGCGTTTGTCATTCTCAGATAAGAGGTCTCAGTGAAAGGGATAAAAATCCTTTGTCAAATTAAATATCCACGTTACAAAGCCCAACTGCTTATAGACCCATAGCACTTAGATTTGTGCAAATGTGGAGATCTGCTCACAGTGCACTCAACCTTTAGAACCAATACTGGTTATTAACTTGGGTTGCATATGGGCATGTCTACCTACAGGGGCCAGTGTGGGTTTTTCTGCTGCAGCTCATGCTCTGTTTACCCCTTCTCCCCGGTATTGCCACATCTAACTTTACCCAGGTTTTTAGTTTTCCTTAAAATGTGTCTGTGTGTGGTTTTTCTTTCTTGGCCAATTTGAATTTATTTATTTTTTTAATGTGAAACATTGCTCCAGGAAGAAGTGGGGAAGTGGCTTTGAGACTGGTTGAGCTTGTCATAACTGACACTCTTTCTGTGCAGCTGCTTCTGGAAACAGAGTTGTGTACAAACTATACCCTTAAAGCACATTCGAAATACATTGTTTTCCTCAATGGATCATGGGCACTGCCCCTACGCCCCACAGAGTTACAATTCCCAGTAAACCTTAGCAAACGATAGTGCCCAGAATTATTTGAGGGAAAGAATGTGGTTCAAATATGACATAAGGATATAATGCGTACACTTACCCTAGTTGCTGCTTAGCTTGATTCTTTGATGGAAGGATGAATACAGATACACAGTGGGTTAACCCATCAAGCTATGCATTTCTGTACCTATCATTCCTTCACTGCCTCGGGTTCCAATTTTGAATTCCCACATCCTATGGAGGAAAAGATGTCCGAGGAAGTGACACATACTGTAAGAACACGAGAGCCTGCCAGATCAGGCCAATGGCCCATCTAGTCCAGCATGCTGTTCTCACAGTGGCAGCCAGATCTACCTATGGGAAGCCCACAAGCAGGACATCACTGCTATGTTACTCTGCCCACCCTGCAACTGGTATTCAGAGGCACACTGCCCTGAGAGTGGAGGCAGCACACAGCCATTGTAGATAGTAGCCATGCCACAGTTTAACTATGTGCTGTGTGAGGAAGTACTTCTTTCATCTGTCCTGAATCATCCCACATTCAGCTTCATTGGATATCCTTGAGTTCCAGTGTTAGGAAAGAATAAGAAAAATATTTTTGTATCCATCTTAGGATTGATTTCAGCATTAGGGTCATTGCAACAGACAACTGAAGGCTGACCTGGAGAACCTTTCATGTAATTGCCATATTTCAAAAAGTAAAAAACCAGGACACCCCATATGATTTTCCGATTGATTTGCCTAAGATCCAGGACAAAGCGCCACATTTCAGAAATCCCCCCCAGACGTCAATTCCACCTTTGAAATCCCAGTAATGTCCGGGAAACCAGGAAAATCTGAGTGTATGGCAGTCCTGGTAAACAGGGAACATGATAGATTACCAAACATTATTTGTTGAGTACCTATATTCTCCTAGTTACTAGTAGATGTACTCAACAAAGATGCTTGAGAACTGGGCCAACAACCCATGAGGGCCAAAAGGAAGGACTAGATCTTAGGGGAACACATGGAACTGAAATATAGGGTGGGGGGTGAAGGCTGCAATCCTCTGCACACTTACATGTGAATAAGCCTCATTAAACTGAGTGAGATTTACTTCTGAGTGAACATGCTTTGGATTGCAATAAAAAATCGGGGATTTCCTTATAGAGCTCTATGGAGAGTAAATGTTGTCTTCAAACACATGGGACCCACACTCAGAGGAAGTCGTTCTCAGTTAGATATTACTGAAAATGTGTAGAAACATGGTTCTAGGAAGTGCTTTCCATCTCCTACTCATATCATTCCCAAAAATACATTTGTCAGCAGTGATACAGGCCTCTAATCTTATTTTTAAAATAGTATTTGTACTTTCAGTGATTCAGCTCAAATTGCCATTTCCTTTTTGATAAAAAACATTTAAAAGGTTATCTTTTTCCTCAGTCAAAAGAGAATTAGTTTATGCCTCTAAATAGATTCCTCAGTGCTTTATCATTAAAAACATTAAGACAAAAATAAAATATGTGAGCAGTAGGAGACTGGCCAGGGAGGTGGTTGGACCTTTGGATGACCAGGGAGTTCAAGGTGTGCTAAAGGAGGATAAGGAGATTGCAGAGAAGCTGAACAAATTATTCGCAAATGTATTCACGGTGGAAGATAAAACCGCAGGAATGGAGTCTGACGAACTGAAGCAAATAGTGGTGATAAGAGACAAAGTTCTAGGCCTTACTGACAAAGTGAAAACTGAAAAAGCACCTGGTTTGAGTGGTATCCACTCAGGTGTTCTAATAAAACTCAAATATGAATTTGTTGATCTTCTAACAAAAATATGGAACGTCCCTAAGTCCCTCCATACCTGTGGACTCGTTTGATGTTTCAGATCGTGCTTGTTGCTCTATCTTTTCAAGATTTTATTAGATTTTGGGATTATAGGAGTACCACTGAAATATTTTGGCCAGATAGTGGGTAACTGATTAGGTTGTGTATTTTTTATATATAAAAAAATTGCTAAGATATTTATGGCAATTAATTTATTCCCCCCCCCCCAGATACTATACGTTGTCGTGGGAAGGTGTGGACGGAACCAGCTTCAACAATTCAAATGGGCCAGAATATTACTATAAACTGCCATTCCGATAAAGATGTCTGTCAGAATGCTAAAAAACGTATGCGTCTAAATCAAAGGGAGGTCGAGGACAGATTGGTGTTGGTTATAAACAAAACTACAGTTCAACTTCAACTTCATGATTATAACATTTCATTTTCCACAGTCCTTTGTTATACTGTATGTCCTCTAGGAAAAAACCAACTAATATGTGGAACAGAATTTTGCGTGGGCTGTAAGTAATTCATGTGTATGCTATGTAGGTAATTTTGCTGCTTGTAATTCATTTCAATTAATTTGGGAAGTAAAATGGGTTAGTGATTGAAATGATCAGCCACTGAGGCAAGCATTTGATGAAGTAAACCATAGTAAATGAAATCTTATGCAATATTAAAACTGCTAGTATTTAAAGGCACCACAAGACTCTTTGCTGTGTGATTTGGCAAAACACTAACAAGGCTACCCCCTTTGGAAATAGGTTAGGATGACATTTTGCTGGTGGGGCTTTACATTTTTAATTTAAAAATTATTAGCTAAGGGATTTGATCTTAGGCTGTAATCCTAAACACTCCTAATATCTAGGGAACAAGCCCACTGAACACTTGTTACTCAACAGCAGCAGCTGCTTTATTTATAAATTAACATTTTTTGTATTTTTGATATTGTACGCTGCTTTGCTATTACATATAAAAAGTGTGTGTGTGTGTGTATAAAAAAATAAAGATCGCACTGCCAACCACATTGATGTAAGTTTCACTGACTCAGTAACATGTATATTTATTTTAAGTAATTTCTACTGTATGCAGTAAGGGACGCGGGTAGCGCTGTGGGTTAAACCACAGAGCCTAGGGCTTGCCAATCAGAAGGTCGGCGGTTCGAATCCCCGCAACGGGGTAAGCTCCCGTTGCTCGGCCCCAGCTCCTGCCAACCTAGCAGTTCGAAAGCACGAAGTGCACATAGATAAATAGGTACCGCTCCGGCGGGAAGGTAAACGGCATTTCCGTGTGCTGCTCTGGTTCACCAGAAGCGGCTTAGTCATGCTGGCCACATGACCCGGAAGCTGTACGCCGGTTCCCTCGGCCAGTAAAGTGGGATGAGCGCCGCAACCCCAGAGTCGTCCGCGACTGGACCTAATGGTCAGGGGCCCCTTTACCTTTACCTTTTACTGTATGCAGTGGAGCTCACTCTGAAATTAAAGTGCATAGAAATGTCTTGTTTCCAAGTGAATAATATATTACTACAGCCAACAACAATTTCAATACATGCCACTGGTAGTATAAATTAACAACTATTACCATAAACACTTTCCCATTGATAGTATATGGTATATCACTAGCCTCAGTAGGATATTTGGACATATGTCAGTTGGCTTATAATATTGAACCACTGGGAGGAGAGATGCCCACTAACTGAAAAGTTAAGGCAGATCAGAAGAAGAACAGCTCTGAGCTTTAACTTCAGACCAGTAGACTTCACGGCTTAGGCATAAAGATGGTTTAAAAGATGAGCAAAACCTAATCTTACGGTGCTTTTAAAAATGGCCAGTATTGGTGAAATACCAGTTTCAAGCTTTGACATTAGAACAATGAACTGCAAGATAATAAAGGATTGCATAATGGTTGCAGAACTTTTAAAAATTCTTTGCTAGACTGGTAGCCCACTCCTAAACTACATGCCTATAAGTGAACCCCATTCACTTCAGTATAACTTTCACATTAGTGTGCTCAAGACTGTAACTTCAAACTGCTCAGATTGTTCTTCTTAAGGAAAATAGCTCTTTTAAAAGTATTTGGAAAAGATGTGATTTAGAGTAACAGAAGACATGATAAAGTATTTAGTCACTTGATAAGCCACCCATTAACTACCTTTATGTGTTCTGAATCAACAGAATCTTACATGTTTTGCAATTTGTAGATTCACCGGACATGCCAGCCAACTTAACCTGTGTCATATATGAGTATTCCGATAATATGACATGCACTTGGGACCCAGGCAAGAACACACAATTAAGCACCAGGTACAACCTATATTTGAAAAGGTAAGAAAGTTGATTGAAGCATCTATCTCAAATCAAACTAGATGATCTTCAGGGTCCCTTTCAACTCTCTGATGAATTTCAACAGTTTTGCTTATTTTTGATGGAAAGTAGCCTTTAGCGGGCTGCAATTTTGAGCAGAGAAGCAATGGGTAGGAGGGTGCTTGATGCTTTTCTCAGTACCATTTTGCGACACATAATCCCCCCTAGCTGCTGCCCACCCCCACAGAACTTCAGGTGATCATTTGCAAGTGTAAATATGCACCTGGAATTGGGTGGGTGGCTGTGGAGAGAGGCAGAGATTTGGCTGGGGCGAACTTTTGCAGCTCACTGTAAAACAGTTAAGTAAATCAGCACTCCACTGCTTAAAAACGCGGCCTTCCGAGTCCGGTTCTTTTTTCCCCCTGTTCTTTTTTAAAGCACATACAAAACATTGTTGGGAAGCTAGGTGACAAGAATTTGCAGGTAATGTCAAGTTTGCTCCTAAACTAGGTTAACTGTGAGTTCAACTAAAAATTAAGACACGGCAAAGCTGCAACTGACATTGTGGTCTGACTATGTGGACTAAACTTGTGGTTGAGAGACAACTCACAAACCAGTGACGATCGTGCATGTGGTGTAGTGCTGATGACTGAAAAAAAGTTGGTGTCCTACTTACATTTTCAGGGAGTGGGGGTGGGGGGCAAGAGCAGGTCACTAGTGGTGTCCTTTTGGTGGTAGTCATGATTCACCTCTTATATCAGAGAGTTCCACGCTCAGCAGAAGCGGCAAACATGCCTCAATCTGCAGTCTAGCAGCATGTGCTTTGGCTGAAATTAGTTCCAAGCAGCCAAGGATGGTTGGAGCTTGTATAACACGTGAACAGCAGGTCCACAATCTGCGATGAAAATGCACTTTCAACATGAGTTTCAACAACAGTTTGCGTTGTGTGATGGCCCAGGGTGGTTCCAGCTCAAGCCCAGGATGTGGGGTGGAGTGTCAAAAGTCCCCATAGGGGTGGCCAACTCTCAGGACACACTTAAAATAGCTTCTCCCAGTCTGTTTTTGTATTATTATTATTATTTTGCAAATATAAACATTATGGCAGCAAATAGGCATGACCCAGACACAGTTAAACAAAAAACAAAAAAAAACTCTTGTTCCGCTCACTTCAGGGGATCAATTGGCTTTGGACCAAATGGCACGTTACATGACAGGTCAGTCATCTTCTAATTATGGACAAGTGTGATGACCTGGTGTAGCTACTGAGACGTGGGTAGGAGAGATGAGGGGGCAGATCTTACCCTGCTCTGCCTCACTGGATATTTGGTGCAGCACAAAGCTTGGCTAGAAAGCCAGGGGAGGTTGGTTTGCTGCGGTTCACAATTTGTTCTCCCTCACTGTGAAATCTCTGCCTTGGAGCAGGGCAGCACCTGAAGTTGCGTCTTAAGAGACAGGGATGTTGTTGATATGCTGTCCACCCAGCTGCACAACGTTCTCCCTGACCAACCTGGCTGAGGTCATCTTGAGAATGGTATTGGTGGATCCCAGACAATAATTCTGAGCGACTTCAACATCCATGACAAGATTGCCATTGGACCAGGTTGGGATTTCATGGTCTCACAGTTTAATCACAGGGCCCTGAGAAAGGAAGAGCAAAGGGTTACATGCCTCTACAACAATGTTAGAACAACACCTACTTCTTATTAATAATATTATTTTTTTGCTTTTTGCTTTTTTATCTACTTTTATATGTTTAAATGTTTTAGTATGATTAACAAGGCTTTTAGGCCTCTTGGCTAAGATCAAGTGCAATGTAATCTGCTTTTTTAAAAGCAGTTACTTTAGATTTTTAGTTTACAGTTACAGCAGAGTAATAGGCTTCTTGATTGTTTGATCTTTATAGTTTTCAGGGAGAAGAAAATAAAACATTTCCGGCAAACAATGCCTCAGGTACCATCCCTCTGAGTCAAATGTGGAAAAACCAAACATTTTATGTTGGGGTCTGCGCTGAAAATCACTTAGGAAAAAACTGCTCAGAAGAACTGTATGTTCACCTTGATGATCTAGGTAGTGTGCAGTAATTTCTAAACTTTATTTTTCAAAAGCTGATTTTGTTTTCAGTCTAGTATATGACTAAATTTATAAGATTAAGATCATGATGGAAGATTTGAGAATAAAGTGGCTGGGGAAACCCAGCCAGATGGGAGGGGAATAATAATAATAATAATAATAATAATAATAATAATAATAATAATAATAATTACCTACAAGATGCTGCAACCTATTAATGCCTCCTAATAGGGATGCGGGTGGCGCTGTGGTCTAAACCACTGAGCCTAGGGCTTGCCGATCGGAAGGTTGGTGGTTCAAATCCCTGCAGCAGGGTGAGCTCCCGTTGCTTGGTCCAAGCTCCAGTCAACCTAGCAGTTCAAAAGCACATCAAAGTGCAAGTAGATAAATAGGTAAGGTAAACGGGAAGGTAAACGGCTTAGTCATGCTGGCCACGTGACCTGGAAAAACTGCCTGCGGACAAACGTCAGCTCCCTTGGCCAGTAAAGCGAGATGAGCGCCGCAACCCCAGAGTCGTTCGCGACTGGACTTGTCAGGGGTCCTTTACCTTTAATAGGAGTATTAGTAGCCAGCCGTGCCCACCTACAGCAGACAAGTCTGCACAACCCCAAATTTCCCCTCTTCCCCTCACCATCTGTCAACATTTTGCAGCTATTGAGCCTGCTGAGTACCCATTGGACTATTTTTGTTGAGATTTGTCTCTAGTTTATTCTGTACTGCTGCAAACCTCTTGTTTTCACAGAGGCCCTCAGCTGAGTTTGCTATTAAAAGGAGTGGTGCACAGATACTTGGTGTATATTTATAGGCATGATCTTGGGTCCCATCTTTGCTCTGTGGATTCTTCTGTCCTGAGAGCTGAAGAGGTTCTTCCATGAGTGCCTCTTCCTTCTGTGAGTGCAGGTTTCAACATGCTGTTGCTATATTTTGAAAGAGGCACTAGTTTTATAGTGCTTTGCACAACTACTGAAGACTGCATGGTTGATACCTTGTCTACATTAGGAGTGTGCCCAGATAACAGCTACCCATACTATAAAAGAGGAAGTACAGGAAACAGAATTGCATATAGTCTGAAGTTACATTGGGTTTTGTGCAGCACACACCTTCCACAATTCCAAACCTGACCACCCTAATTTCTTAATATGCTGTTTATCCTACTGGCGATCAGAATAGCACCAGGAGACTGTTTCACTCACTGCTGAGTTGAACCAGATTAAACCAGGACCTGGCCTTCAACCAGATTAAACCAGGACCTGGTCTTCATAATTCAGACTGAGAATGTTTAGAAATTAGTTGTCCCACTTAATTCATACAGAGCCATTTGGCTTGCTGTACCTGTTCTATGCTTGTGGCAGAGAGTGATCCTGGCTTGTGGTCCAATACTTAAATGCTTGAGGTAAAAAAACAGCTAGAATCAACTATACATGGAGCAATATATATCCCAGTTAGCCACATACTAGGACATAATTCCTCTGAGTTGGTTAAACTGGCCTTCTACAATGTACTCTTTTTGCCTCCCTGACCTTGTTTGCGGACAACCTTGGTTTTAATTCTTGAAAGGCAATATAACGATGATGATGATGATGGTAGTTTCATCAGCAGAGACTTGATTTAACATTGTTTTATCTCTTTTAGTGGCACCAGCTACACCCATTATTATCCAGATTGTAGACTCTCCATTATTTAAGACTACAATACATTGGGAAAAGCAAACTGCAATCAATGAGACTTATTGCGAAGAACGATACAAGGAGAAGACGGACAAAACTTGGCATGTGAGGCAATCCATTCTGGGTTTTGTGGGTATCATAAGCAGTGGCTTGGCTGCTGCTTTTCATTGATTTTGGTGCTAAACCTTCCATGCATGACTTTATATAGTACAGTGGTACCTTGACATCCGAATGACTCGACTTCTGAAGGTTTCGACTTCCAAAGTCAGCAAACCCAGAAGTCTTGTCACTGCACGCGCATTCTGCGCCTGCGCAGAAGCAGTGCACGCGTTCCGCGCATGCACAGAAGCACAAAATCGCACTTCGCGCATGTGCAGAACGGCACTTCGACAACCGAAGACTTCGACTTACGAAGAGCGCCGCGAAATGGATTGTCTTCATAAGTCGAGGTACCACTGTAGTAAGATTTCAATAGCTTCCTAGGCAGAGTTTTACCAATACAAGAGTTTTACAAAGACATTGATGTGGAATGTTCCCTGCTCATAGGATGCGTATGTTGCAAATATTCATATGCCTTCTGCATTTTGGTGAAACTGATTTTTTATTTCTTATTGTACTCTTTTTATAGACAAATAGTATGTGTATATCATATGTGTTTGTGTGCACGCAGACACACATTAGGACATATTGGCACTATCATGTACTATGCGAGTGGTTTGCAAGCTTTTCCCCCCATGGACCACTTAAAAATTATTAAGGGTCTTTTTTACCTGCTGGAGCAACTATAATATGCTGTGCTAGATGCTCTGTGATTAGTAGATTTTTATTGCTTCTTTTATATGTTATATTGTATTGTATTACATTTTGCATTCCATAGAATTCAAACAGTAATACTATGAAATACAAGAAATAGAACAAGCAATACAAATACAATTAATCAAAGAGCATCTAGGTCAAAAATCAATATGAATATTTAAAGCTGTGGCCCCACCCACTGACAAAATACGGCCCCTGACAGCTTACCCTGGTGGAGTGTGGCCCTCAGCAGGAAAGAGTTTCCTCACCTCTATTTTATGAAATAAACTTGCAACCAACAAAGACTTGGAGCCCATCTGTAGTACAGTGTCTTTGGATGTTTCTTAATAGTGTAAGGATTGCTATCACTGACTTACGGATACACAACTACATGTATACAGGGCCAACTCTCCTGTATGTATATGGGGGGGGGATGTATTAGTATACATAAAAAGTCCACACATAATATTTTGTTCCTACTTGAAGAAAACATGCTAACTGGGATAGTATAGAGCAGCCTTTGCCAGATGTTAGGTCCCTGGATACTATTGTACTACAGCTCCCTTCATTCCTAGCTAGCGTGACCAGTGGTCAGGGATGATGGGAGTTGTAGTGCACAAACATCTGGGACTACAAATGTTCACATAGTGGCTAAAAGACTGAGCATAGTTGCTAAAAGGATGAGCATAATCAGACAGTCCTAGTTTGAATTTGACCTTGTGACATGAGCTTACAAGGTAGCTGTCACAGTGGCCGGAGTGGGCTCCTTCAGAGTAACGACGCTACGCAGCTCTGCATTTTATTCTTTTATTGGTGCTGCGTATTTACAGTGCTTAAGTCATTGCTATTTACACGGAGTGATGTGGTCAGTCGGTTTCAGAACCTCCTAATGGCTTTTGGCGCGTCTTTCTCCAACACAAAAGCTTTGGCAGACCCATCCTCTTTCCCCTCCTCTTTCTGCGTAATTCCGGAGTTGGGGGGATGGGTCTCCCGCCCTTATTCGCCCCTTCCTGTCCCACCTGGGACCCTGGCTCCTCTACCTTGCCTGAGCCTCGGACACGACTTCCTGCTTCCCCACTGGAATCGGAACTCTCTCTGCTTCCCCCTGTGCTCGGGGATTGGCTTGAACTCAGGAGGGGAGGGACTTCGCGATATCCCCTGTCCCTCACATCCACCCCCCTCCCAAGCTCTCCTTCACCCCTCCCCAGGTCCCCCCCAGGTGTCGGTGACGACTGGAAGCCTAAGAACTCAGTGCTTTCCGAGCCCGTAGGTGTGAACACCTCCCCCCAGTCCTGCAAGCCCCCCCCTTCCGCCTGGGAGGATGGGAATCCCAAAAAGTCCGTGGCGTCAGAGCTGGTGGGGGTAAAAATGTTCTGCCAATCTGCTCCTTCCTCTGACTGGGTGGATCTCGGTGACACCCATACCTCATCCTCTGGTTCCTCAAACTCCGCTTCCCAGCGCCATGGTGAACTGCTCTCCCGTGCTTCCTCCCCCTCCCCCTCCCTTTCCATGTGCCAGGGCTTGGGTCTATGGGGAAAGAGGGCGTGAAATTCTTCTACCAGGAATTCCTCCTGTATCTGAGTGGCTGGGACCCATTCATTCTGTGACGGTGGAGCATCCTCCCATGCCATGAGGTACTCCAGTCCCCCCACCCCCCACCTTGAATCCAGGATGGCTGTGGCCTCATTGAGTTGCTCCCTGCCTTCCCTCTCCCCCCCTCCCTCAGGGGTTTGTTCGCTGTCTCGGAGCCTGCTGCTTTCCCTGTACGGCGACAGCAGCGATCTATGAAACACTGGGTGCACCCTCATGTCCTCTGGCAGTGCCAGCCTGTATGCCACCGGGTTGACCTGTTGCGTGACCGTGAAGGGGCCCAACCTTCTGGGCGCCAGCTTTTTGCATCGCCCTCTGATGGGAAGGCCCTCCGAGGACAACCAAACTTTGTCCCCCACCCTAATGACCTCCCCCGGTCGCCTGTGGCGATCTGCCCCCCTCTTGTACGCTTCCTTGGCTCTCTCCAAGTGTTCTCTGAGCTGCTGGTGCACCGTCTCCAGTTCCTCTGCCCAATCCTCAGCCTGTGGGCCCTCCTCCTCCTCCTCCCCCTCCCTCTCTGGGAAAGATCTGAGGTCACGCCCGTAATTGGCCTTAAAGGGCGACACCCCTGTGGAGACGTGCACCGCATTGTTGTAGGCAAATTCTGCCAGTGGCAGGCGATCCACCCAGTCCGTTTGCCTCTGGCTGACGTAACATCTCAGGTACTGCTGCAGAATGGCGTTGACCCTCTCCGCCTGTCCATTGGTCTGCGGGTGTCTAGCCGTCGACAAGCTGACCTCCACCTGCAGGAGGTTCATGAGCCGCCGCCAGAACCTGGAAACAAATTGGCGGCCACGATCCGAAATAACCCTTAAGGGTAATCCATGCAGTCTGAATACGTGATCCACAAACAGTTTGGCTGTCTCTTCTGCAGAGACCGCCCTGGCACACGGTATAAAATGGCACATTTTGGACATGAGGTCCACCACCACCAACACTGCGGTCTTGCCCCTGGAAGAAGGCAGATCTGTGATGAAGTCCATGGACACCACTTCCCACGGCCTGTGTGGCGTGGCTAAGGGCTCCAGCAATCCCGGTGGCGCTGCTCTGACCACCTTTGCCCGCTGGCAGGTGTCACAGCCCCTTACATAGTCTCGAACATCTTCCCTCACCCCTGGCCACCAGAAGTGTCTCATGACTAGGTGAGTGGTTTTGTCCCTCCCAAAATGACCCGCCGTTGGGTTGTCGTGCATCTGCTTGAGGACCGTACGTCTAAGCTGGGTGGTGGGCAGGTACAGTGCACCCTTGTAGAAAAGCAGCCCCCTGCGTTCTGCAAAGTCTTTTGCCTGCTCCCCCCTCCCTCTCAGTTCTCTGAAGATGCGGTTGGCAAATTCATCCGCTGCCGTCAGTGCTGTGAGTTCTGCCTCGCTCACCACTGCTGCTCCGCAGGACCATGCTGATGGGGGGAAAATGTGCCTGGGTGCCGGTGGCGCCTCCTCCTCCATGTACTCTGGCTTGCGGGAGAGGGCATCCGCCCTGACATTCTGCTCTCCCGGGATGTAGTGTATGGAGAAGTTGAAGTTCGAGAAGAACTCTGCCCACCGTATCTGCCGCTGGTTGAGCACCCTGGCAGTTCTCCAGAACTCCAGGTTTTTGTGGTCCGTGCACACCTGGATGGGGTGCTTGGCGCCCACCAGGAAGTGTCTCCAGTGCTGGAACGCAGCGTGGATCGCAAGAAGTTCCCGATCAAACACCGTGTAGTTTCGCTCTGGCTGGGTCAACTTCCTGGAGAAGAAGGCACAGGGTCTCCACTCTCTGTTGGCGTCCAGTTGCAACAAAATGGCGCCCACAGCTTTATCAGAAGCATCTGTCTCCACGCGTAGGGGCGCGTCCTGAACCACGTGGAACAGGTTCTGGTCTGAGGCGAACACCCTCTTGAGGCTTTCGAACGCTGCTTGCGCCTCTGGTGTCCATCTGAACTTCTGCTTGCCTCTCAGGCAGTCAGTGATGGGAGCCGTAACGCGAGAGAAGTTCTTGATGAACTTCCTGTAGAAGTTGGCGAAGCCTAGTAGGCGTTGGGCATCTTTGCGCGTCCTGGGGCTGTGCCAGTCCAGGATGGCCTGCACCTTGTCCTTGTCCATCGCCAGCCCCTTGTCTGACAGCTTGTAGCCCAGGAAGTCCACCTCCTTGGTGTGAAACTTGCACTTCTCCAGCTTCACATACAGGTGGTTCTCCTTCAGGCGCTGCAACACCTCCCTGACATCTTTCACATGCTGCACTGGGTCATCGGAGTAAATAAGGATGTCATCCAGGAAGACCAAGCATTTCCTGAAGAGGAGGGACCCCAGGACGTGGTGCATGAAGGCCTGGAAGCATGCTGAGCCCCCTTGCAACCCGAAGGGCATCACCAGATATTCAAAAGAGCCCAGAGGCGTGAACATCGTGGTTTTCCATTCATCGCCTTCCCGGATCCTGATCAAGTTGTACGCCCCCCTCAGGTCTAGCTTGGTGAAAATCTTGCCCCTGCGTGCCGCTGTCAGGAGATCATCCACTCTGGGCATGGGGAAAGCCACTGGCTCTGTCACTGAATTCAGTCGTCTAAAATCCACCACCAGACGGCGCTGTTGCGTGTCTTTCTTGTCCACCCAGAAGACCGGGCTGCCCCCTGCTGCCTTGCTTTCTCTGATGAACCCCCGCTTGAGGTTCTTGTCGATGAAAGCGCGCAGATCCTCCAGTTCCTGGTCTGACATGGCGTACAGCTTGGCTGGGGGTATAGTTGCCCCTGGCACCAGGTTGATCTGGCAGTCAAAAGGCCTGTGTGGGGGTAGGTGGTCGGACTCCGCTTCGCTGAAGACCTCCTGCAGGTCCCAGTACGGCTTGGGTATCGCCTCACCCCCTTTGACGTGCATGGTGGCCACCGTGGCTATCGGAGGCCCCTCCCCTGGTTGGTGCTGCATGCAATGTTCCAGGCAAAAGTCCGATCCAAAAGTGATGCATCTCTGGTGCCAACTGATGGAGGGGTCGTGGCGCGCCAGCCAGCTCATGCCCAAGACGATGGGGGGGTCTGAGATGGTGGTGACGTTGAATGCCAGTGTCTCTGAGTGCCTTCCCACCGTCATTTTCATGGGGGGGGGGGGTTTGATGAGTGATGGCCCCTCCCAGCAGCTCTCTGCCGTCAATGGTCGCCACGTGCAAAGGAAAATCCAGCTGCAGAAGCTGGATCTGGTGCTCTTCTGCAAAGTTCCTCGAGAAGAAGTTCGCTGACGCCCCACTGTCAATTAAGGCGAGGACTGTCAGGGGATAGCCATTTGGGAGCGTGAGCGTCACTTCTAGAACCACTCCTGCTCTGGGAGGGGTGGGCTGGCTCTGCTCCTCTCTGTGCGGGTGGGTGGGCTGGGGCTGTTGTCTGCTGACTGTGCCTGGCTGCTGCCCCTTGTCTCCTGCAGCCAGGCTTTCCCGTTTCCCTGCTGTGGTGCTGCGTCAGTGGGGGAGGGCACAACCGTTCCCGCCTTTCCTTGCCACTCCCTGCGATGTGGGCAGTCTCTGACGAGATGCTGGGGGGAGTTGCAGAGAAAGCAATTCCCACCCCTTCCCTCCTTGCGTCTTGGCGCCGCTGGGGTTTGAAAAGCCCGCGCGCGCGCGCGCTATCAATCTGCATGGGTTCCTGGTCCTGACTGGCCCCAGGCGTGGCTTGAAAGGGTTGTTGGGGGAGTGGCTTCTCCTGCGACCGTGGGAACCAAGCCCGCTTTGCGCGCGTTGCTTGCTTGTCGCTCCACCGGGATTCCTGTCTCACCCCCACCGCCAGAGCCGCTTTGCTCAGCTGATCCATATTACTGGGCTTTGGACCTCTCGAGAGCTCATCCTTCACCTCCTCATGCAACCCCAAGTAGAACGCCGCTTGCATTGGGGGTGACTCTAGTTCCCACCCCAATCTGTGCACCAGCATGGTGAATTTCGCCCAATACGCGCGAACTGTCATATTTCCTTGGCGTAAATTGTGAAGTTCCTCCTTAGTCTGGTCCATATGACTATCGGACGAATACATCGTTTTCAAACCTTCTAGAAATAGTTTGACATTCTTCATGCAAGGATTCTTTGTTGCAATTAACGGTCTTAGCCACTCCCTGGCTGCCCCGGTAAGGTGCTCCACAATAAACGCTACCCTGTGCTCATCATCAGGGAACTCATCGTGGTGCAGCTCAAGAGCATACACAATCTCAGTCTCAAAGCCCTGATATTCCTTCGGGTCTCCATTAAACTTGCTTACTAGCGTCCCGGCTCTCCTTCCTGGCAGCACTTGGACTTGGGGTGCCCCTCCCGCCTTGTTTTTCTCTGCATCCAGCTTGTTTTGGAGGTCTACCGCCACCGCCCTTAATTCCTGCTCTCTTTCCTGTAGCGCTCTCACCTGTTCCGCAAGTTGTAGCCGGTCGTCCTGGACCTTCTTAGTCTCTTCTTTAGCTGCCTTCAATTCCCCCTGCGCCTGCAGCGACAGCTGCTGCAGTTCTTGCTGGGCTTGCTCCGCGATCTGCCGCCATCTCTCCGCCTCTTACACGCTCATCCCGGCAACTCCAAAGTAGCCCAAAAAGGATTAGGAGGTTGCTGTCACAGTGGCCGGAGTGGGCTCCTTCAGAGTAACGACGCTACGCAGCTCTGCATTTTATTCTTTTATTGGTGCTGCGTATTTACAGTGCTTAAGTCATTGCTATTTACACGGAGTGATGTGGTCAGTCGGTTTCAGAACCTCCTAATGGCTTTTGGCGCGTCTTTCTCCAACACAAAAGCTTTGGCAGACCCATCCTCTTTCCCCTCCTCTTTCTGCGTAATTCCGGAGTTGGGGGGATGGGTCTCCCGCCCTTATTCGCCCCTTCCTGTCCCACCTGGGACCCTGGCTCCTCTACCTTGCCTGAGCCTCGGACACGACTTCCTGCTTCCCCACTGGAATCGGAACTCTCTCTGCTTCCCCCTGTGCTCGGGGATTGGCTTGAACTCAGGAGGGGAGGGACTTCGCGATATCCCCTGTCCCTCACAGTAGCCTTAGGCAAGCCACTCTTCAACCTAAGTCCCCTCATCTGCTACATGAGGGCTAAGAGTGATTTGGATTACAGGTGTAATTTTATATCTAGACTAGCTGGCCCGGCCACGCATTGCTGTGGCTCATCCCTGTGACTCCCCCCACTCTGACCCAACCCATAACCTATTCTGCCCCCTCCCCCCACCCCGGTTCATCCCTGTGACTGTCCCCACCCTGTCCCAACCCATGAGGCATCGCTCCCCCTCCCCCTCCCATCCCTGTGACTGGTCCCAGTCCCCTCCCTGTACCCCCCTCTTTCCCCCACCCCATGGCTCATCCCTGTGACTCCCCCCACCCCCTGCCTGCCCCCAGCGCATCCCTGCGATTTCCCTGGGGACGGGGTGGTGTATCCCGGCCTGTATGTCAGGTATTCGTTGCTGTGGCTTAGTCTGTTAAATGGGCCCTCAGAGTCCCCCTTCAGACTCTTCCCCCGACCTTTCCTGCCCCCATCCCTCACCCAGGGGAGCCCCCACCTCTATTTGGCCTAGTCTGCAAACCTCTCCTCGGCCTAGTCTGCAAAGCCGAGCCGAGCTGCTGTGGAGAGGGAAGCTTTCCTACCTGCAGTACCAGTGTAGCCACCGCTAGAGGCCACTGTTGTGCAAGGTCTCCTGATCCTGGCTTCTATTTCCCAGCATGCACTTTAGGGTGAGTTGTGAGTTCTTGAACACAGGGTTTTTGGGGTTTTACGTGGCCCAGGTGTGACATTTGTCTTAGGAAACTTTATAAGATCCTTCGGACATTCGCATGGGACGTTATGTCCGAATTTGAACGCAATCGGTCAAGCGGTTTTGGAGAAAAGTGGAGACCCACCCACATGCCCTTTTTACATTTTTATATATCTAGATAGTGCTTGTGAAGCACTTTGAACACTTCAAAGTACAATGTTGTTGTTTATACTAGGAATAGCAATACAGAAAGGAACGCACACTTATTTGAGCTTGTTATCATGAACACAAAATCCATCCTAACAATGCTCTAAGTTGTAGGTATCTCTCTTCTACAACATGTAAAGTAACTGAGTGAGTCAGATTACAGCCAGCATAATTCACTCTCTAATAGTAGTATCCCATCCACTGAAATAGAAGAGATATTCCTTTGGTACAATTTTACTTATTTTTAATTGTGAGTGGTCTGAACAGCCCTCATGCTATAAAGTAGGTTAATCCAGACTAGTATCTCCCTTTTTTAAAAAAAAATAACAGAGGAACACTATCTTTCTGAACTGAAATGTTCAACAACAAAAACAAAAAGAAACTGAAGATACACTTCACCTTTATATAGGGATCCCTGACTTTAGCCTCACAATAGCAAATGCTTTGGAAAAAAATTCTCTTGACACAGCAGAACTTTTTTTTTTAATGGCGGTGATTTTGGAATCTCTGATCTAGACAGTGGATAGAACAATACATAATTGCCCTGTTGCCTTTCCATTTTAGGTTAGAAAATGGGATGCTGACTTTAAAAGGGAACATCAAACTGAGTACAATTTGGATGCAAACATGGAGTATGAGTTTCAAGTTAGATGCAAACTAACTCATGCCCAAAGCTTTTGGAGCAAATGGAGCAAATCTGCAGTGCATATGACTCCTGAGGCAGGTGAGTTTCACTGCTCTCTCTTCCCTGACCTCCAAGTCCTTTTTTCAGTTGTACAGAGAGGATTGTTACAGGAACGCATCAAGGGGTTTAAGTTGCAATAAAGCCAGCCAAGCATAACATTCTGAGCACATTTTCAGCACCAAGTGTGCAAAGGAAGCTGTGCCTTGATCAGCTCAGGAACTGGAATACCTGATTATATCTTTGGTTGCGCTCTTATTTCCTGTGTTGTCTTCTACAGATTGTATCACTTTGGTAGCAAATATTACCTCATTGTGGTGTTACAAATCTTAAAAGTCCACGGAAAATCCCCTGATAAGAGAGTGTATAGACCCTATTTCAGTTTCAGTTGCACAATACAATGTGAGCTGGAAATTCATTCATAAATTGAAAAGTGAAATGATTGTGCCTATCCTGTCTCTACAGCAGAGGAGTCAGCAACAACCTTTCCCCCTCCCTTTGAAGTTTTATATGCAAATAAAAGTAAATTGCAGCACAATCCTATGCATCTTCACTAAGAAGTAAGTCCTGTTGTCAGTGAGGCATTAGGAATGGGAAAGCTGCCTTAGACATTATAGAGAATCATAGAATTGTAGAGTCGGAAGGGACCCTGAGAGTTATCTCATCCAACCCCCTGCAATGCAGTAGTTTCAATTAAAGCATCCTTGACTGATGGCCATCCAATCTCTGCTCAAAAACCACCAAGAAAGGAGAGTCCACCACCTATCATGGACGTCAGTTCCACTGTCAAACTGCTTTTACTGTCAAAAAGTTATTCCTGGTGTTTACTCAATCTCCTTTCTTATAACTTGAAGCCATTGATTTGGCTCCTACCCTCTGGAGCAGGAGAACACAAGCTTGTTCCATCTTCCATGTGACAGCCCTAGATATTTGAAGATGACTATCATATCTCCTCTCAGTCTCCTCTTTACCCAGTTTCCCCAAATTGTTCCTCATAAGGCAAGTAGCCTTATGTAACCAGAAGTGGATTTTTGTGTGGATGGACTATGAGCTTAGTTCTGGTAATTCCTGGTTCCAGAACTGTTTGGTTCTATGTCTTTTTTTGCACTGATCAGATCTTATGGTTCTGATCTATTGTTAAAAGAAACAAAAGTAGATTTTGCAAGCCTGAAATCTGCCCATCCTAAAGGGGCTATGAGGCCAGCAAGGCAGGCAAATGAACTTCCTAAAGTGATGCGTGTGCTATCTTCTATATGAAGCTCCATATTCAACACAGTAATTTAGAAGCACTGTACAGATATTTATTAATGAGTAAGTACACACACTTACTAGGGACGCGGGTGGCACTGTGGGTTAAACCACAGAGCCTAGGGCTTGCCGATCAGAAGGTCGGCGGTTCGAATCCCTGCAACGGGGTGAGCTCCCGTTGCTCAGTCCCAGCTCCTGCCAACCTAGCAGTTCGAAAGCACGTCAAAGTGCAAGTAGATAAATAGGTACCACTACAGTGGGAAGGCAAACGGCGTTTCCGTGTGCTGCTCTGGTTCGCCAGAAGCGGCTTTGTCATGCTGACCACATGACCTGGAAGCCAATAACGTGGGATGAGCGCCGCAACCCCAGAGTCGGTCACGGCTGGACCTGATGGTCAGGGGTCCCTTTACCTAGGTACACACACAATGTGTACAACATCCGTCAACTGGACTCCGCTTTTTCCGTCAGAGCTGACTACCCAATTTCGTGTGTGTGTGTCTGTTTTACAGCATCTTAAGCTACCGTAAGCAGGCTATAAAGGAAAGAAGTTAAACATATCTACTAGGCCAGGCCTAAATTGCTCTAAGCAGGCTCCCTCTAAAGGGCATGAGAGGTACAGGGTGGGTAGCAGCATTAGGCTTGGCTTTGCCTCCATCTGCAACAACAGTGGCATCCTCAGAGGGCAGGGGAAGGCACAACCAAGGATGGCTGACAACAGGAGGCGAAACCCTGAGCCACACAGCCTCATTTGCCTAACATGCCACTGCAGTGCAATCTTAGGCATGGGTAGGCAAACTAAGGCCCATGGGCCGGATCCAGCCCAATCGCCTTCTAAATCCAGCCCGCGGACGGTCTGTTAATCAGCATGTTTTTACATGAGTAGAATGTGTCCTTTTATTTAAAATGCATCTCTGGGTTATTTGTGGGGCCTGCCTGGTGTTTTTACATGAGTAGAATGTGTGTTTTGTTTAAAATGCATCTCTGGATTATTTGCAGGCCATAGGAATTCGTTCATCCCCCCAAAAAAATATAGTCCGGCCCCCCACAAGGTCCGAGGGACAGTGGACCAGCCCCCTGCTGAAAAAGTTTGCTGACCCCTGGCTCTTAGGCCTCTAGGAGCCTTTATCATAATAAGCTGTTTTAGTAGAAATAGTAGTAGTGACCCCTGCTGGCAAAACAAAATAGTACGAATAACTCAACTGCTTCATCCATACCTCTTGCTGCACCTTTAATACATGGCTGGGAGGCATGCATCATCTGAAGCTCTTCTCCTCACTCCCCTAGAGAAAAGTTGCACCTCTTGAATTTCTTAGCTGTTAAAATTCATGGAAGCCTTTGGGCTTTCAGTGCAACCTATTTCTGTTTCAGCCAAAACTTGTGGGCATAGTCAGCCAACTAGCGAATACTTGTCGTTTTGTCAAATACAGTGGTACCTCGGGTTACAGGCACTTCAGGTTACAGACTCCACTAACCCAGAAATAGTACCTCACAAGGGCATACCCACCACGGGGCAAGTTAGGGCAGCTGCCCTACTCTAGAAGCAGGGCTGGTGGGCAGAGGCGGAGCACAGCCCGGCGGAGCGCGAGTTCGCCATTCCCGCCGCGCCGCACCCTCCCTCCAGCTCCCCGGCGCGCCCTCAGGCAAGGCCAAGCGCGGCGGGGAACCAGGGAGCGCGGCGCAGTGGGCGGGAACGCCGAACTCGCGCTCCGCTGGGCTGGGCTCCGCCTCCGCCCACCAGCCCTGCTTCTAGGGAGGGGCACAGCCCCGCGGAGCGCGAGTTCGCCGTTCCTGCCCGCCGCGCTGCGCCCTCCCTCCAGCTCCCCGTCGCGCCCTCTGGCAAGGCCAAGCGCGGCGGGGAACCAGAGAGCGCGGTGCGGCAGGCGGGAACGCTGAACTCGTGCTCCGCTGGGCTGGGCTCCGCCTCCGCCCACCAGCCCTGCTTCTAGGGAGGGGCACAGCCCGGCGGAGCGCGAGTTCGCTGTTCCCGCCCACTTTGTGGCCCCTCCCCTTCCGTGCCTTGGCCCCTCCCCTTGCCCCCCTAGTTTTAATCCTGGGTACGCCCATGGTACCTCAGGTTAAGAACATGGCTTCAGGATGAGAACAGAAATCGCGCGGCGGCAGCAGCGGAAGGCCCCATTAGCTAAAGTGGTACCTCAGGTTAAGAACAGTTTCAGGTTAAGAACAGACCTCCAGAACAAATTAAGTTCTTAACTTGAGGTACCACTGTAATCAATTAGCCACAGTATTGTTGCCTGAATCAGGGCTGAGCCAAGATGCTTTGCTACCTGAAGCTCAGTTGCATCATTAATTAGGCAGAGTGAGGACTACCTCATTGCAGCTGGTTTTGTGGGCCATGAAAGGGCAGCAATGGATTTTCATTTTATTTTTTTACTGCCTGGTAGGTGGGAGAGGTGCTTGAGGAATTTTCTGCCTCAATAACTTAGCTGGCTTTGGGGACTTTCTGAAGGTGACCAACAAACAGTGCCCAAACACTCTAAGTCAAGGCGCGTTGTATCTAACGATGGTCATGTTATTCTAGTAGATGAGGCAAATGATCTCACACGTGTGTCTCTTCCTACCTGGCACAGTCATAATAAATCTAATAACTAGCAATAGCCTGCTCTTTCAGAACACCTAAAAATTGACTGCCTCAGGTGGCTGCCTCACTCTGCTTAATGGTTAGGGTCAGCCTGGCCTGAGGAAGTGAGGAGCTCAAAAGCCTAACTCACTAAGAAGCAAAGCTGTATTCTTGGAAAGCAATGTAGCCTAGCAGTGGAGAACACTAGTGATCCTGAATTCTGTATAAGAGCCTGGATAATGCCCCTTTAGAAGCAGACTCATAGAATGGGTTATGGCAGAGGCATAACTAGGATCCCTTGCACCCTTGGCAAGCAGATGTTGGTTGCCCAGGGCAGCAGAGGAGTGGCCCTGGGAGCATGCGGGAAGGCTCCTAGCCACTCCAAGCCAGAGTGGAGATGTGCAACTTTTGCACACACACACACCGTCCCTACACCCTTGGCAAGGGCCAACCTTGTCAGCCGTAACCAGCTCCAGGTACACACCTGGTTATGGGCTAAGCTGCTTACAAGTCATTCTCAGCTCAGACAAGGGAACCTTCCCCCAAAGTGGCCCATGGCTCAGAGGCGTCTTTCCCATAGGGGCTAGCGGCTCGTTGCGCCAGGGCGCCGGCCTCTCAGGGGCGCCCCAGGGGCGCAACAAGCCACTAAGTCCTATGGCTCTTCCGCTGCTGTCGCCGCCTCCTCTCCCTTGGCCGTGGGAATCCCTTGCCCGCCAAGCCGCTCTGCCGAGCTGGTGGAGAAGGAGAGCCAGCTGGGATGGAGGGAGGGAGCCCGGAGCAAGGGCTGCGACGGCGGGCGTTGAGTCCAGCGGCCATGCTGATGAGACCCACCGAGCACCCCCTCATACAGCGCGCCTTCTCTCCACCCCCTCTCTGGCCGTCTCCCGAGAAGCCGTCGTGCGCCTCCTTGGCTGCTGCTTCCCTCTCTCTACCCCCCCCCCTCACAAACCCGGTCCGGTTTTCGCCTTGGCCACTAGCCAACAATTGTATATAACCTCAAGGCAGGTCTTTCATACAACCAAGGCAATTCACCCATGTGACTGAGTGGGTGCCAAGGAATCAGCACCTATAAACACATGTGACTGAAGTGCCCTTAAATTGCAGAATTCTGGGGGGAGGTCTTTAGTGAGATTTCTTTAGTAACAAGATAGACCATCACTCCTTCTCCATACCAATTCTGATAAATTTATATATAGATGTGGATAGAGATTTAAAAAAATATTAAAGAACACATTTGCAGCTACTAATGGCAGCAATAAAAGCAACTCTTTCCAGATTCTAATGACATTAAATATTCTTTCTTGCTATTTTAAAGTTTTTAGCTATGTACTATTTGATTTTGCAGTTTCTTCAGTTGGGGCCAATACTGGGGAGACTGAAGTGGCACTGTTGGCATTTGATGGCATACACAATGTTAGAAGATGTATTTAATTGCTCGTCTTCTAACATTGTGTATGCCATCAAATGCCAACAGTGCCCTTCAGCTCTCTATATTGGACAAACAGGCCAAACCCTACACCAAAGGATAAATGGACATAAACCTGACATCAGGAATCACAAGCTAGAGAAACCAGTAGGAGAACACTTCAATCTCCCAGGACATTCTATACAAGATCTCAAAGTAGCTGCCTTATTACAAAAGAATTTCAGAAATAGACTGGAAAGAGAAGTTGCTGAACTGCAACTTATTACCAAGCTTAAAACCATGGAGAGACCAGGTCTGAATAAAGACATTGGATTCTTATCTCATTATACATGATAAAGCTATCTTTAGCCATCTCACCCGTTGCTTTTTCCTATAAGACCAATTGCAGTCGTTAACAGTCGTCAACAGCTATCAGCCAGGCAATCACCCACTCCCACCACAAGGAGGGAAGAATACCCCTCTCCACCGTCTCACTATATATAAGCATCTGGTGACTTCTGTTTCAGTGTATCTGAAGAAGTGTGCATGCACACGAAAGCTCATACCAATGACAAACTTAGTTGGTCTCTAAGGTGCTGCTGCAAGGAATTTTTTTATTTTGTTTCGACTACGTCAGACCAGCACGGCTACCTACCTGTAGTTAGGATTTTGCAATAGATGCTTATGCTCTTTTCTATATGTGCAAGACCAAAACAACAGGTAACAGATCAAGCCATGATTTAAATTGAAAGTCAGTGGGCAAAAAAACGCTCATTTTCAGATATATGTTTTGTTTGTTTGTTTATATGCAGAACCTTCTTCAGTACTCGATGTGTGGAGGTTTCTGGGGCCAGCTTACCCGAATGGTAGCCAAGAGGTAGTCATCTTAATCAAGGTGATATTGTCCTCCTTTGCAGACTGCACACATTGCAGGTTGAGGGAGTCCAGGGTGGTCTTATTTTCATAAGGTCTAGAATTCAGAAAGGTATTAAAAATATAAGGCAGTTTTCTTCAGTTGGGGCCAATACTGGGGAGAATCTGGTTGTATTTTGACTCAATAACATCACTGTAAAGGCCAAGAAAAATACACAACTGCATACCAGAAACATTAGAAATGCCACCTTCTTATTTGACTCTAATAATTTATTTAAATAAGGAAAAACGGCTGGGGAGGGGGCAACTTGGAGAGGTGAAGCAGCAGGGAAAGAGTTAAGCAAGCCTTCCCTGGCTGCTTTCCCACACTCCTGATGACTACAAACAGTTATGCAAGGCATCCCCAAACTTCAGGCCTCCAGATGTTTTGGACTACAGTTCCCATCATCCCTAACCACTGGTCCTCTTAGCTAGGGATCATGAGAGTTGTAGGCCAAAACATCTGGAGGGCCAAACTTTGGGGATGCCTGAGTTAGGCCCTTCTTTGCAGTGGCTTCTGTTGCAGTGGTTGGCAAGCGGCTAAGGAAATGCAGGTTTAATCACATTTCCCCCTTAGGTGCTGTGCATGTGAAACTGCATGAACACCCCCTCCCAAACAACAAAAACAACAACCCCACAATGCAGCTTTCTAAAGGCAATTATCTTGCTTTCTCTTCCTTTCCACATCCCAGCCATTTTTTCCTAAGGAGAGCAGAGGAAGAATTTTGGGCTACAGGGTATTCTATGAAAATCAAGGAGGAATTGTGGATTTATGTAAAACGACAGAAACAAAATGCCAAGTTTTGGTTCCCCCAGCAGTTACCATTCTCCACGTGACAGCACATAATTCAAAAGGAAGTTCCAAACCTGTGAATATTACAGTGAACCAACCTCCCCATAGTTTCCATGGTAAGATAAAAGCAGTACAGTACTGTACTTAAAAACTTTTGAGAAATGGATAATGCATTGTTAAATTGTGTCAGAGAAGAAATTGACCCTATGATTTCCCAACATTCAGACACACACACCCCCAACTGTATAGCTGTCTTTACTTCTAGTTTGCTCTCTTTGGAAGCATAATGTATTAACAAACAGGACTACTTTCATCCATTACTACAATCCCAGTTTTGGAGATGCCAAACCAGATAAGTATTCCATTTCAGCAAAAGTATGAAAGCTAAAGCAAAAAGCTGTCAACTAAAAATATCAAATTCCATTTTAAAATTATGTCTTAGCCATCATGACTATTAAAAAAAACACACAACTGAGGACATTACGGGAATGACAGCTATCAAGTTTAAAATGAGTTGGCATTCATAAAGAATATACAGATGCAAAAGAGGACTTGATTCCTGCACTTTAAATAGCTGTGCAAAAGAAGGGATTTCAGCAGATACAGCTACAGGTAGGGGTGGACTTTGGTACTATGGTGCCATGAGCTAGGCCAAAAGTTGGTGCCCCTCCCCAGCCCTCATGCCATGCTGGGCTTTGGGAAAGAGGTGGGAGGGTCCTACAGCCCTCCCACCTCCTCCCAAACTGAGCAAGCACTAACTAGGCTTTGGAAAGGAGAACGGAGGACTCTAGGACCCTAGGAAGCTGTCAGAGCCCTCACACCTCCTTCCCATGGCTGGGCAAGTACTTACAGGTGTTCTCTCCGCTCGACACCCAGTGCAAAGAGAACCAGTCATGTTGCCCTCAATCCGCCTCTGCTGTATAACAAGCTACACTTGTTGAAATTCCCTCTTCTGTACAAAAGGTGCACGATCTCTGTTCTCTTTTCCATCTGGTCCCCCTAGGTGAATGACAGTGTCTAAGAAATACACCTTTGCAGTCCCGTTAATGCCAGAGGGGTTTACGCCTACATAGATGGACATAGGATTGCACTCCTAGATGGATCCAATAGAATAATCACAACAATTATTTTTTTCCATTTCTGCTCTCTGAACATGAGATAGAAAGCTAGTATTGCAATTCCACAGTTCTGTCCTGGTTTTGGACAAGCTTCTCCTGTCTTACTTCACAGGATGCTTCTAGCTGTTCTGCTTCCTTAGGAATTGGTGGTTCCTAGAGAGTCCAGCTCAGGACAACAATCCCTGAGGAACAGAGATTTTTATCCCAGATAACTATGTGATGCTAGAAGAGAACCTTATCAAAATTCTAGCTCTTTACCACCATCCACTTGGGTTGTAGATTGGCCTATAAATGTTGAGAACACAGATGCTTAACATAAAATCAGCCCAAGTTTACTCTCTGGGCTTAATCATTCAGCAACTGCAGCAAGTGGTAAATATATTATACTTGCAAAATGTCCATCACTTTGATGATATCACTGGAATGCATATGTGTATGCGAAGGCATTTGTCTTATCTTGCTGCTGCAGGAGCAGCAGATCAGGATTTGAGGAGAGGAATGTGGCCATACTTGGATGACATCACAGGCAAGGGTCCCAGGCCCTCTTTTGCCCATGGGTGGATGAGTTTAAAGCTGACAGGGAGCTTGGAGGAGGAGGAGGAGGAGGAGGAGGAGGAGGAGGAGGAGGAGGAATGTTTCTCTGGGTTCTTTCCCTCCAGTTATACAATTTCCTTGATCCTTATTGACATTGAACTTTCTAGTGTATGCACTTAGCTTAAAGAAAATGTCCATATCCTCACTTGGTTGATTTCCAGTGTGCCAGATGGAGATGAAGAAGCTGCACTCCACTGTATGCACCCCATCAATACACCCTTCACTCATTTCAAGGGCACCTTCTTCCTATTGCAAAACTATTTCAAATATTTGGCTAGATTTTAGACAACAGTCAAGTCATCCCTGCTGCTTTTCCCTGTAGATTTCCCACCACCTACCAACATGCAAATGAACCACGATGAACAGAAAGGGATTTCTGTTGTATGGAAACCTCCCCAATCCATTGGAAAAGTAGTTTTGTGTTACATAGTGGAATGGACGTCTGCAGATTTCAGACATGGACTTGCCTGGAAAAAAGTCCCCATCCAAAACACAACAACATATATCCAAGGTAAAATACAAGCCAACTCTTTTTAGTGGCCTTCATGATATGTTGGGCTGATGACATGCATAGCTTCTTAGACCCAGAATAACTGAGCAGCTCAGGAACAGCCAACATGGTGCCCTGCAGATGTTCTCAGACTACAACTCCCATCCGCCCCAGACAACCTATCTTATACTCAAGGATGATGGAAGCTGTTGTCCAACAACATCTGGAGAGCACCAAGTTTGCTGCCCCAGGAGTAGATTTTGCAAACATGCAGAATCACTTTTAGTGAAATCTGTTTTCCTCAACCTTGGTCACCAAGAAAGCATCTTTTTGCAGAGGAAATCTAGTTTAAATCCAAAAGACAACAAGTATACCAAACCTACAAGCAAACTCAGCAAGGACTACCAAAATCAACATGGACAAATAGAGCTACTGTGGGAAACAAAATCTAAGAAACCCACATAGTTTCTCTGAGCTGACGCAGAGAAAGGGATATAAATGTGATAAAAGCATTTTAAAATGACTTTCTGCTCCCACACACACACACTTCCCCAAGAAGTCATAAAAAAATCTTGGGATTAGAATTCATTGGTTCTTATTTCTGAAGTTTTAACTCATGACCCCCCCCCTTTTTAAGAGATTATACAGTAGAACTTATTTTCACCATTAAAATAAATGAATAAAACCTCATCCTTACAGAAAATGTCAGAATGGGGCATAACTTCAACATTTCAGTGTATGCTGTGTATCAAGATGGCACCAGCAAGGCCTGTTCCATCCCAAGTAAGTACCATTGGGGCCATTGCAATGGGACTGGCACTATTTCATAGTGTACTGTGTTTGAGCTAAACATCCTCTATGGTCTGGTCATATCTACCTGACTAAATAGTATTTTTCAATGTGTTGATGTGCATATGGTAATTATCTTATTCAAACTGGAATAAGATAGTTTGGGGGCATTATCTGGAATTAAACATTTCCCTTGAAAGGTGTGGACAAGGACATGTTTCATAAATAATGTACAGTACACACATTTTTTTGCTACATGTACCCATATTGCTCTGTAGAAGATGTGAGAGCCATACTAATCTTTTATGTCCACTGTGCGTATATATGTCAGAGAGAGCAGCAATTGGCCCTGATTCACCTGCATACGTACAGGAAGAAATTAAAGATAAGCATGACTTTCACATAATTAGAAGAAACATACTAAATCAGACATACTTGCTCATTTCTGTTAACTTGTAGTGTAGCCTTTAGTTGTATTACATCCTTTGATGATTTTAAAGTTCTTCCAACAGAGATGCAGTATAAGACTGTTAGCTAACCAAAGCATTTCTACACCATGAATAATAATGTCTTGATAGGAATTAGGTGAATTTGCCAAGGACAATTAAAAGTAATAAGTTTGTTGGAATGACTTTTATGCTCAGCCTTGATTAAGCAGATTATTGTGAAATAGTAGATGCCACAATTATGTAAAGTATTACTGGATTCCATTCAAAGTAATACACAGGCTTTCACTGCTGAATCAAGGGACCCTTCTGTCTACCAAGGTGTACTACTGTGCTCTTACATACAGATCCAACTCCCGTGTCCTCAATAATAATAATAATAGTAATAATAATTTTATTATGTTTTTATATGTGCTGGAAGCCGCCCAGAGTGACTGGGGAAACCCAGCCAGATGGGTTTGATATTATTAAATTTATTATCTGCCCTTCATCAACAGGTCCCAGGACAGTTTAAAACACCTGAAAGTAAAAAAAAACCCAGTTAAGGCAGATGTCAATCACAAGTATAGGGTGGCCCTGAAAACAGAAAGGGTGAAGAGATGCGTTTTCAGCATTTAGTGAAAGCTGTATTGTGAGGAAGCCAGATACACCTCCACAAGGAGGGAATTCCACAACTGAAGGGCTGCCACAAAAAATGCACTCTCTTGGGCCACCACAACCCAAACTTCTGAGGGTGGTGGAACTACCAAGAGGGCACTTTCTGCTGATCTTCACACCCAGGAGTGTCTGAAGGGACCCTCTCCTTAGGGGTAATCTCAATATAGCAGGCAGAAAACCAGCAGTTGGAAGTTTTCTGAACACAAAGATGCAGGAATTGCATGGGTTCCTTAGCAAATCCATAACTCCAGCCAAAAATGATGAATATTTCATACATACTAAAAACCCTTGCAGAAAACATGTTCCTGAGATTGCTTCTCTAAAGCTCTAACTCAACTTAGATATTACACCATGCGGTTAATAGCGGCAACATCCCAGTTACTCTAATAATTTCCTTTTACTGACACATCATATCGCATTCTCTTGTTAGAATTTGCTGTGGCTCCAAAGACCACAAGGCGGCAGTGTTTAATGAAAAATTATAATACGTACAGTAACTATTTTAGGGCTACTGCTGTTACCTCCATACAATTTTGTTGTTTGAACAAAAATCTCCATTTCTTAAGCATAATGGAGCACACTGCCCACTCGGTATTTCAATCACAAATGACATTTTGGCACATTTTGGCAGAAATGTGGAGAACTAATGCATTTTTTTAGACTGGTGATGGTGAATATCTAGTCATTCTACTATAGGCTGCTGGTGCAAGTAATATTTTCACTAGAAAAAGGAAAAGTCAAAATGACACTTCCCCTTTTTTGAACTGGAGCTCTCTTATTTTTCTAATGCTACAAAGAAAATAGCACACCCTCTGGAATGCACTTCCTGAAGAACTGAGCACTGCACATTGCTTCATGGTAAAGCTGAATCAGCTGCTATTAAGTCCCTAAATCAAAGGAATGTAAACTTAACACCCCTAAATGTGCTAAGTTGGCTAGGGTTGAGCAATGATGTGAACCCAAAGTATCCTAGTTCAGTGCTTCATCTATTCCCTGTTTGTGGAATGTTGTGTCCAGGGCTCACCTGGCATATAAAGATATGTAATGTTCTATGTAATGTAACAATCTATGGCTTTTTAATATGTACAAGGGGGGGTTATTAGTTTGCTTGTTTTTCTTTTGTTTTATTATGTCTTTTGTATTCTCATTTTGTTTTTTTCTGTTGTGAACTGCCCTGAGATCTTTGGATGAAGAGCAGTATACAAATTGCATGCATGCATGCATGCATGCATGCATGCATAAATAAATAAATAAATAAAATGGCAGTGATCCAGAGACATACACATGCAGTTCCCATTGCCAGCTATTGCAGGCAGAGTTTTCGGCAGGTGTGGGTGGGTTTACTAAATGTGTCATCCATCTACAGAAATCTTCGTTGATCAATCAGTAAAGTTGCAATTGATTTAGTTAGCTAAACTGGTTAAAGTATGCCTATGAATAAAACATTTTATCAGAAGAAGAAGAACATGAACATTTTTGTTGTTTTTTGTTTTTTTAAACATTAATAACCTTGGGAAATCCAATTGTATTGTCTGGAATGGTCAAGCACTCTTATCAAAATAGATAATACTTTCATGAAATTTCAATTAATTCAATTACAGATCCTACCAAGGATAGCTACCAACAAAAACTCTTTTTGGCAGGGCCAGTGTCGCCACCTGGTATCCTTAGGCAGTTGCTAATGTCTCTGTGCCCTTACATCTCCTCCCCCGCCCCTGCCCCCCAATGCTGGCAGAGCACTTTGAGCAATGGAAAGCATTTGCATCAAGCCACCTTTTCAATTTCGCAGAATGACCTCAACCTGGCATCACTCAGGGGCATTGTGGGAAATGGAAAGGGTGGCGAGATGCAGCTGTCTAGCACTGCAACCAAGAAGGGGTGCACTAGAGGATGCTTTACCCTGGGCCTCCTCAAACCTGGAGGCCAGTGAGGCACAAAGAAACTCCAAACTGATGCTGAATAAATGTAGACAATCCCCACCCCACACTACACTACAAAAGATACGTTGGCTGGATCATAAGGCTGAGTTTTAGGAGAGATACAGTCCCTCAGGGGAGCGTAACTCAGTGATGGCACACACGCTTTGCATGTGAGAAGTCCTAGGTTCAATCCCCAGCCTCTCCAGATAGAATTGGGAAATCATGGGGAGTTGCTGCCTGCCAGTGAATACCCTGTCCAGTGGTTAGAGATCATGGGATTTGTAGTTCAATAGCACGTGGAGGGGTCAGAGCTGCTTACAGTGGTGTAGGGAAATATTGTGTTGGATGAACTAGATCAGGCATCCCCAAACTTCGGCCCTCCAGATGTTTTGGACTACAATTTCCATCATCCTTGACCACTGGTCCTGTTAGCTAGGGATCATGGGAGTTGTAGGCCAAAACATCTGGAGGGCCGCAGTTTGGGGGTGCCTGCACTAGATGAATTCCTCCCTTTATGGAACAAAATAAAAAAAATCCTTCCAGTAGCACCTTAGAGACCAACTAAGTTTGTCATTGGAAGTTACCTATGTTGCTTGTTCACAGGAGCTACAAATTTACACCAACTCCAGCTTTGAGAATATTCATCCAACAGCCAGTAAATACAAATTGCAGTTTAAATGAAAGCACTGAAGGGTTTCATCCCTTGGGAAAAAGAGCTTTTGGTAAACTAATCGCAATACAAGGGAACAAAGTATTAGCTGCACTTGCTGTTGTACCACAGTGGAAGTCATTCTTCTTTTTTGCTTTTCTTTCTCCCGTTCTCTGAATAGCATTGCTGGGGGGAAATCATACTCAGGACACTGATAATGGTCCAGGAAATATATTTGCGGTTACCAACGGTAGGAAATGTCTCTGTGTCAGGTTTCCAGAAGAGAGGTTTTCTGTGCTACCAGATTTGGGAGGGTTTTTTGGTTGTTGGGTTATTGTTGTTTTTTTACACCAGCCAGTGATAACATCTCAAAGAGGTGGGAACTGAGTGTAGAATTCACTGACGTGATTATAGAGAAATGAAAGTTCAGGGTGTTTTCACACATAAAAGAGCTAACTCAAATTATTCTCAATCCAGAGACATCCTGGGTTGAATATACAATATGAAAATACTCATATGAACTTTTAATGGTTGATCTTTAAAATTGTCAGTCGAGTGGATAAAGGCACACAGAGGAGATTTGGTCTACATAAAACAACAGGGGTGAGCTGACGTGTTTGCTCTTCAGTAAACATAACCTGCCATCACCAATTGCTATCTTGCTCCATATCTCACATTCCATCAAACTGGCATGATACCTCTCAGAATTTACTCAAGACTTGATTTTTCAAATGTGGATCTAATTATCTAGTTTGCCAAGGAAACACAATTCTCTAGTAAAGCATGTTTATCACTCTGCTAAAGATAAGAAAGGCTAACAATGTGTATCTTGAGTAGCAAGTGGCATTGCCATCATATTCATGAGTTCTATTGAATTTGTCAAGCATGGTCAAACCAAAGCTTCATAATAAGCATAAGGTTCCCAGCCAGTTTCAGTGGCACCTTGTACTGAAAAACATTATAAGAAACCGTGACAATTTGAAAAGCCCTCCTTGGTGCATCAGCTTACCCATTCAGTGGTTGATATGGCATCATGTGAACAGCTATGAGTAGAGGCAAATGGTTGTCTATACACACTGGCGGAGGAAGGGAGGGGCGAGGGGAGCACACTGCCCCCGGCACCATTGGGGAGGGGGGTACTATTGCAGCTGCCCCCAGGACGTGCGCCAGCCACGCCCCCGTCTGCTCTCCGCCCCCCCTGGTACCGGAGCATATAGCTTCACCACTGTCTATACAGGCCACATTTCTAAGATGCAGGTTGCGCAAAAGCAAGAACAAAGCACTGTGATGATATACATCTATACTACACAAGCAATTGGTCAAGCATCATAATGTTATGATGAATTGCTTTTATTCAGCAAGTGAGGTGCACACTGAGTAAATTATGAATACACATATGGTGTAAAATCAAAGTGCTGATCATTTCTCTCTCTCTCTCTTTTAAGGTGATGATGGTGGTGGTGTTCTGTGGGGAACTGGCTTTGGAATGTTCTTCTTATTTATAATTATTTTGAGTCTGATTGCTACAAACATTAAGAGGTACAAGCTTGAAGTGTTTTCCCAGACTTTTCTCCTTAGTCTTCGGAGCATACTTTCCAGCCTTGGAAAATGTGTGTGCAGTACCTGTTTGCATGCATATTCTCCCTTATTAAAGCAGGGCAAGGGTGATGGTTTTGTAATTGATTTGTAAAGTTATTTAGGGCTGATGAAAGATTGGTGCTTAGATGTAGTATCTGACTGCAGTTAGGTTGAAATTGATGGCAAAGCTGTGGGTTCAAGTGTAAAACAGTTGAAAAGCAGGATGTGAGGTAACTTCATGCACAGAAGTGGTGAGCAAGAGAAAGATCCTATGACATATTCAACAAAAGATTTTCTCCACTTTCCTCATCAGAGTTATTTTTCTCTCAACCAGAAATGTGCTGGGGGTGAGGGGGGTGACCTGGGAAAGGGCTCTGGGAGAACAGAAAAAGGGTTTAGCACTCCTCCTACTGTAGTTGCTTGCCACTCTTGCACCAAAATCATTCCAAACCCAATTTCACTTGTGTTTCTTGGTAACTGCATTTGAAGGCAATTACATATAATTCTGCTCTCAACCTTATCTAAACTTCATAAGCATTTACCCTCCAGTAGTGAATTTGAACCATGATCAGTTCTTCCAAAATGCAATTGATGATGTGTGCTTTTTTTTTAAAGGGTTAAAACAGCATTTTGGTCGATAACACCGAAATGGCTTTTTGAAGATTATCCTAGAGTGCAGAACAGCAGTGTGATCAAATCACTTCAGGTAACTCCACAAGTCAACATTCTATTTATTTAATGTGTCTAAAGAAACTAGAGTGAAGCAAGGTGGCACCTTGCATTTGTAGGAAGAAATGTTTGCATGACTTTAAAAAAACAACAGCCCTGTATATGGATGCTTTATTTTATGACCAATACATTCAGAATATGTTGTGGGCCTATTTGGCTATTGCTTCTCATGTTCATCTCTCTACATAGTATGATCAGGACTTTGCACTCCTTCCCCTTGCTACAAGTCCAACATAAAACTGCCAGATTAGGAGATCCAAATTTACTTGGACGTGGAATTGCTCAATTTAATACAGTACAGGTATATGACTTGATCTACTATTAGCAGCATACATCGCCTATTGTTCAACTTAGTTCCATAGCTATTTCATTCTTACATTCAAGTGTAACCTTAACTTTAAATCACAAAAAGTAATCTTTTGAAGTGTGAATACTCTCTTCTCTTTCTATACATAAACAAAGGCTTACAGTAATTAAAATGGACTAACTCTGTTAACTGCTGACTTAAAAGCATAAAGGGGAAATAGTTTAGTATCAAACAACAAGTAAAGAAAAGCAATGAAGAAATTCCCGCCTTAACTCTGTAATCCTGAAGAGCTGCTGTCAGTCAGAGTGGACAATAGTGGGCTAGATTATGGACAAGTCTGACCTAGGATGAGGCCTTATCTATAGAACTAGCCAGGCATTCACCCTCATGAGATTCCCATCACATGAGAGGAAAGAATGGAACTATGAAGTTAATCACAACTTAACTTTAGCTAGATTGGTTCAAGTTGCATTGCATAGATTTTGCCTGTATCCACATATGCAAACCTTATTTTAACATTTATGTAGTTATCATCTTTTTATTCAGGTTTCCTATCAGTTTTACAGATGCTTCAATTAATTTTATTATAATGTGTTATTTCTGTGTTAAAGCAATTGCTCTAGACTAGATACTGAAACTGAACAGACGTTTGCTGCCTCCCCCCTGCCTACATTTGATTAATTTTTTCTGTAATTGTTTCTCAGGGGGAAAATGGTGGCATAACACACAATTCCACTGGGTTGTTCATCGATTATGAGGATACTGTAGTAACTGAAGTGGAGGAGACACTGGTACACAAGGAGTATAAGGTTATAGATCATAAAGAGGAAACTAGAGAAGCAGTTCTGGATAATGTTAACATTCCAGAAGACATACTGTTTGTTGGCAATTCGGACACGACGGAGGGAAATGGCTACAAACCTCAGATTTCCAGCCCAGCAGTCTTACAAGGCAGTACTTATGAAATACATTCTCAAAGTCCAGATAAAAAACCAAACTCCCCAGCTTTGCCCGTGAATAGTTTAATAGAAGATTTCCCAATTCCCATGGCTACCACATGGCCTATTGTTGGTACCAATGAAAATACATTTTTATTTGATAAAATCAGTCTTGTTTTGAACAACAATAAAAGTGGACAGTGCAACATGGTCAGCTCAGCAGATGAAGAGCCACACACACCAACAGAAAACCAATGGAAGCCCCTACTTTCAGATGAAGATATTCAAGAACAGACCTTAATACCAGATGAACTTCTCTCTTGCTTGAATGCTGTGAATGAAGATTCTTCCGATATAATGTCTTACTTTCCTCAAAACGTTGCAAAGTGACTTTCTTATTAGGACTGAATATAAGACTTCTGCAACCATGACAAACAACATTGTTCTGCATTTTCAAGTAGAATAACTCAAAAGTATCCTCAACATTCTCAGTTCTCGTTGTCCAATTTAAAAAAACAAAACAGCTGCAATTGCAATTGCAACCCTAGCATTACTTTCTCATGCCACTTTATGCAAACATTATAAGTGGTTCTTACCTCGAGATGAGATGAGACCAGAATGCCATCTTGTGAATCCTCTTCTAAAAGGCAAAAGATTTCATCGTATGAGCCTATCACGGTTATGAACTGCATCAGCTGCAACTGCAGGGTGTCCAGCCAAGCAACTGCACAGCAAGTAACTACAGATAACCCAAGCAAGTGAGCCAAAGCCAGGTAACGGCAAAGATATCTCAAAATCCATATAGTCTTGCTGAAGGAATAATTATTCACAATTATGATGAACAGCAAGATAAGTGTGACCCAAATCAAGACATGGAGAAATTTTATTTTGGTTACAATTCCACCATACCTGACACCTTGTCTCCTTACAGTGGTACCTTGGGTTACAGACGCTTCAGGTTACAGACTCCACTAACCCAGAAATAGTACCTCGGGTTAAGAACTTTGCTTCAGTTCAGGATGAGAACAGAAATCGTGCGGCGGCAGCAGGAGGCCCCATTAGCTAAAGTGGTGCTTCAGGTTAAGAACAATTTCAAGGTTAAGAACGGACCTCCAGAACGAATTAAGTTCTTAACCCAAGGTACCACTGTAGTTGTATCAGTTTCCATTGCCACCAAAAAGGGGAAGAATCAAATTATGAGGCTCCCCTCCCCCCAGTTTACCCAGCTCTTGATCAAATATGTTTCTAATGAGGGTCAATTCCTTTCCAGCTGCAAGTGCCTGTTCTTCTACCATTGCCCAGTTGGCATTGACCCATGACGGGGCCTTTTCAATAATGATTCCGTTTGTGGAATTCCCTCCCTAGTGGGGTGTTTCTGCTTCCATTGTCATTAACTTTCCAGAGGAATCTGAAAAACATTCCTCTGGTGGCTGCAGAATACTGCCATGAAATAATAGATGAAATAATGTTTTAAATTGTAACTGTTTTTTAAATAATGTTTTAAATGCTTTTTTTGCTATTAAAATGTGGATGTATTTGCTGTCTTGAGCTCCTTTGGGAGGAAGGTGGGAATAGAAGTTAAATATAGTAATAAGTAATACAGCAGGTATGGGGAGGCCTTGGCTCACCAGGTGTTGCTAAACGTACCATTTTGATCAGCCCCACACATTATAACACATTATGGACAATGGCCAGGAATGACGTGAGTTCCCTACCCCTGTTTTGCAGACATGGAGTACCTACCTATTGCAGGCTGGCTAAGCCATTGCTTAAAACTGTTCCTTGTAACTCATTCTCATTTTGCCAAGGTAGCATATGAATGTTCCTCACAACAGAACCCTCATCACATAGATCCCTCTCCTGCAAACACCAGTGGACTCTGTCAAGGCAGGAGGTGGCAAAGGCAGTTTTCCTACCTTCCTTTGTGAGGTAAAAGCCAGCCATGATGAAGCAAATTTTGCAGTAGCAACCATCTTGCTGAAATAACTTATGAGCCAGGACTGGGACAGTCCCCACATACCCGGTAGTTTACTCATGGTCCCTTTAAAAGATAAGTCACATACCTATTAAGAAGCTTTCAAGATGTGTCTAAAACACACAACCTTAATTTAGCGCTTAGTGAGAGGATATACCAGTAGCTGACTTTAGAAAATTTAACATCTGAAGGCGTATGATTTCCTAGAAACTGAAAAATGACACTTAACACAAAGAAGTCTCTAGAATGCAAGTTGGTCTAAAATTAGTAGTTGTTGCTCTTGCAGGAAGGAAATAGTAAAGGAAAGCCACACACATAAGACATATGATATAGAAAGTTCTTTGGTTGTTGCGCTCCGGACAATTTATGCAGTTCAAATAGAAATCCACTCATTTCTTGTTATATAATCGGGTAATATTTCTGTTCTGCCAAGAGCCATAACGTTCTATTGCAAATAGCAATTAAATTTAGGGAGCAGAAAATAATCCTTTCATATCCACCTCTTCAAATATAGGATATATTCATTATCATCACTAAATGCAATGATACAAACACACACAAAATAGCTTTGAGTTACCCTAAAGACTAAACACAACACAGGAATCTTTTTGCCCAACGTGGGGCTCAAACTTACAACCCTGAGACTAAGCGTCTATTTTGGGACTATATTATTGATCACACAGCTGATAGTACTGCAGATTAAGGGATGTTTTCCTGAACAACACACAGCTGAGCTCGTGTGCAGCTTCTAGTAATTTAAATTGAGCTTCTATTAGAAAACATATTGATGGATTAATGTGAACATAGGAACACAGGAAGCTGCCTGACACACTATTCCATTCGTATCATAAAAATATAGTTTTTTTCTCAGTCCAGAATCATTTGTGCTAGTCCTCAACAAGCTACTTTCAATGTAGATCGATTCTAGATCCTGTCATCCACAAGGGTGGTTGTGGTGACTTGAGATCATGTGAAAACCCTGCCCTTTATTAGGTTATCCACCCCTTTCCTGTCTGCACATGCCCCAGGCGAATGAAGAAGGAAGTGGTGATTGCGCTCTAGGCATTCACCCACCCACAGCCTCATTGGGCAGCTGGGGATACATCACCCATTGCTGAAACCACCTACATATGTTTCCAAATGGACACACTTCAGGTTAATGCAGAATCAATCTGTAATGAGCTTTAGTGAATGAAACCAGTTTCTCAAGAAGTGCTTTTGAGGGGCGAAAATATGCAATAGATCTAGATTGTGTGTGGTCTGCATATATATAAAAAAATACAGCCTCCATAGATTCTAGAATATAATATGTGTACACAGCCTTCTACCGAGTCAGTCCACTGGTCAATCTAGTTCAGCATTGTCAACATTGACTAGCAGCGGAGCACCAGGTCAGTGTCTCAAAATGTCAGGGATTGAACATGAGACCTTCTGCATGCAAACCAGTTATTTTCCTACTTCTCTGCAACGTTTTTTTTCCAGAGGAGAGTTGGGAACAGTAAGATCAATGGACTCTGCTATTCACAGATCTCATCTCAAAACCAGTTATAAATAATATCTACGGTAAGCAATCTGACTTAGGCATACTTTGAGTAGACTAACTGAAGCCTATGAGTAAGTCATGACTAACTTGCATTCTGTTGATTTCACTTGGTCAGCTCTAAACATCACTAAGTCTGCAACTAACCTAATGTTTCAAACAATTGCAGTATATATGAATGGTTCACAGGATAGGTTCCATGTCTCCTGCTTCCTTTCTAAACATTTTGAGATGACACTTGCTGCTTCCAAACTAGATTAACCTTAGTTGGTCAATGATTTAACTTCTCAATGAATTGATATCAACAAGACTAGTTCAGTGTAAATGTGAATGAAATGTCCTCTAAATAACACTTTGAAAGCACCAGGTATATATAATTCAAAGAAGTAATAGTCTAATAATATTATGCTCAATTTTCCTATAGCAGGTAATGTTGACAGAATTTAAGACTCTGTATCTCATATTCACAGCTGCATGGGGAGCAGAATTGGGTTGAAGGGTGTGTGATATGGGCAGTCCATTCTGCCCTGATTATCTTGGTTGCCAGATTTACACAGTCACTGAGATTAGCTGGTTGGACATCCCAGGGTAATTGTAATAAGTGGTCTAGGACCATTTCATGTTCTTCCATTGCTGAAGTTGAGCCAAACTAGTTATTACCCTGATGTCTGGTTTCTGCTAACAACAGTGGATGTGTTGTTAACCATTTACAGTGGTACCTCGGATTACAAACGCTTCAGGTTACAAACACTTCAGGTTACAGACTCCGCTAACCCAGAAATAGTACCTCGGGTTAAGAACTTTGCTTCAGGATGAGAACAGAAATTGAGCTCCGGTGACGTGGCGACAGCAGGAGGCCCCATTAGCTAAAGTGGTGCTTCAGGTTAAGAACAGTTTCAGGTTAAGAATGGACCTCCGGAACAAATTAAGTTCTTAACCAGAGGTACTACTGTAATCCCTAACATTCAGTAGAATTTTATATTGTGTCATGTGGAGCTGAATCCACCCCCACATAACTGGCTGCTAGTGGGGCTTAGGGGCAGGGAATACACAAAACATTGTGATGTCTAGAGTTCTGCTAGATAGTAAGGGGACTGAAGATCTAGGTGAATATAGGGCAATATCTTGTTTGGATGTGGGCCTGAGAGGCGGCACTGCATGGTTATTCTAGAGAGAGCCCCGTGTTAAAGCTCTTTTGAACATTCTAAGGAACAGTACAATATTATAAAAATAGGAAAAGAATAACTGTGGAAAGCATATTTTATGTGAAAGTGACTAGTTTAGCTAAATGGTTACTAACAGATCTTTTCAAGTAAATGAAACTGCAAAGCAATGCCAACTGGAAGACCCAAGTCTAACAATAAAATCTGTGGCCCATAGAAGAAGAGGAAAAGAAACTGGTGACTCCTGCAGTCTCAGATTCTCAGTCAGTTTTTGCTGGTTTTGCTAGCTTGATTCCCTCTGCCCCATACATGCTCCACTATATGTTTTAATATATTGAAAAGAGAAGGTTGGATACATTACAAACAGCTGTTTCTTTATAAAAGTAAGTAGTAGATTGGAGTTTGTTTTCGTTCTCTCTCTTTCTCTTGCTTTTTCTTTCAACATGTATCTCCTTGTGAATCTAAGTAGTACATCAAAGCTTACTATTACTGTTTATTAAATGTGTATACCACCCTTCATCCAAAGATCACAACATAAAAATACAAAGGAAGAACACAAAATACACAATGAAAACAAGAACAAACCAAAACCCCAGCTCCCACAAATACAATCAAAAGTACATCAAATGTTAATCAGCCCAACGCCTGGTTTTTCTGGAAAATGCTTTCAAAGTATATGATGAAATTTTACAAAACTTTTGTAAAACGCCTTTTTCTAAAACTTCATTGTAAGAGGCAATGCTACAGTATGCCTGAATCAGTTGGCCATCCTTAAGCCTTGGTTTAAAATCCTGCAATGAAGGAAAACCCACCATTTTCTGCAACAGTCTTCCCCACTGTTGAGCAGCTTGTATCATCAAGGTGGTGTTCTCCTTGTTGGCCAAAATCCCTTTTTGGCCAAAATCCCCTTTCTTGTCATTTGATCTTGTTGGTTCAGGTCTTAGCCTCGAGCAGAAAAAAAGCAAATCGGCTCCAATATTTCTAGCCTTTGAAGACAGCGGTCATTTCATATCTCACTCGTATCTTCTCCACGCTAAACATACCCAACTCCTTCAGTTTTTCCGTGTCCCCTAACCATCTCTTCCACCCACTGTCTATGCTTCTTATTTTCTTTGTCACTATGTTGTACTCGGATTCTAAAATTCCTTTGTTCACACAACTTCAGTAGTTACAAATGGAATAAAAGTGGACTTTTTCCAATCCCACTTAGTAAAAGATGGAGGGTTAATTCAGACTTGCATTTGACCTGTGCCTAGAAAGCACAAGACAAGTGGGAAACCATTCAGACCAGGGCTTTCTAAGCACGCCTGGTTTTGCCCTTGCCCTGCTGCTTTCCTCAGGAAAACCCACTCTAGCGATAAATCAGAACAAATCTCAGCCCTAAGAAAATCCGATTGATGTTTGCTCCAATTCAGCAAGGAAGATCGGGTTTCCCCGGGGCAAGGGCAAGTCTGAAAGAGCCCAGAGCCATCTTTCTGAACCTGATTTACTAAAATTTACTATATATAAAAAAAATTGGAACTATAGTTGAGAAAATACCCAATGACATATGCTTTGAAAAGGATGGAGAGGGTAAATTGCCATTAGACACACAAACACACACAAAATAGGTCTATGGTCTCTGAAATATTAACATGTTTGTTCAAACAATTGTGAGAATGTGACCTGAAAGGTATGGATTTCAGAGTATGGATTCTGAGTTGTGTTAGTTCCCAAACAAAACTTGGGAACGTGTGTTGTTTTTGGTTGTTTTTAACCAATGAAACAGGAAAGAATCACGATCTTGCTAATGTAAGGTTCGATCCTCCCATTAGGCAAAAGATTCCTGCATTGCAGGGGACCCGCACGCTCCTTTCCAACTCTGCAGTTCTATCTTTCTTTGATTTCATCCCAAATGGAAGACAGAGGCACCACAAAGGAACTTCCTGAATAGCAGGAATTCACATCACAGATCTGCAGTTCCAATGAGAAGAAACTAGTGCAATGCTAATTGCAGCACTGACTTGCTCCCCCCTTTTAAACAAATGATTTAAAACCTCACTATCAAGTTGGTTTATAACCTCTCCTCTCCTCTCCTAAAAAGGAATTACTCAACACTTCCATTATTAAAGTTGGTTTACAAAATATACTAGAACAGCGACCACTCAAGAGGTAGGAGGGGGAGAGAAAGTGCCATGACAGGATAAAAGAAGCCAGAGTTTTAATTTTTATCCAAATTCACCGTTTTGTAGCCTAAGTCAACCAAGTCTGACAGAGAAACCTGAATGGGGGGAAATAGCCAGCTGGGGCTGAGTGAGGCTCAATCCTTGAAATGTGGCTGTACATGGCACCTTACTGACTAGAAACAGAATTGTCAGGTGGTGAGTGAGGAAGCAAGTATGGGCGGGCAGGAACTTTGTTGCTTACACACACGCACACGCACACACACACAGCCACGCTTGCTCTAAGCAGCTTCTCTGTGGCCAGCTCATGAGGTGCTGATGGGAAGAGGAACTTGAAGTTACATCTGCAATGAACTGGGGTGAGTTGCCGCATAGATGCAGATAAGAGATATAAACAGTGCTTTTTTTTCTGGGGGGAACGCAGTGGTAAGCATACCCCTAAACATTTTGTGAATCTTTGTACTTTTGTCCATTTACTGTATTTATTTTTCCTGGTTTGAACTATAAAATGGTGATTTTCTTGAGTTGAAATGAGAGTACCCCTAAACATTTCTTAAGGGGAAAAAAGCATTGGGTATATAACTGAAAAGGAAGGGGAAGAAGGAGCTCGTATTTGCTTGGCACCTGAGGAGAAATCAGGGACAAAAGCCTCCTTGCTGGGCAAAAGTATTGTGGCTTGCTCCCCCTCATCTTTTTAAAGCAGAAAGAAGCCAAATTGTTCCCTCTGATTCCATAGTAAGATCTATGGTTTTAAAATAGAAAGTCCTATTTGGTTCACAGAGCTTACTCTTAGGTCACTGGGTATGGGTTCACAGCCCTTCTTGAACATAGTGCAGGTAAGGTCCCAGCTGGGCATGGGCAGTGCCCACAGAAATCCTACAGCTCCTGGTGTATCAAAACTTTTGCTAAAGAAAAAGGTGGAGGAGTGGAGGAGTCAGAGGCATGTACATGAGCGGTGGAGATGAGGTCAGCAGCCTTATAACAGTGGAGGAAATGCCTTGCCAAAGAGTCAAACAGGTGAACAAGGCATGGAAACGCTCCACTTCATGCCTTGTGTGGAAGCAGCTCTCTTAAAGGAGAACTTGTAGGAGGGAATAGAGGCCCTTTCCAAAAGCTTTCCAAACGCTTTTTTATTTTATTTTTTAATTAAGCAAGTCTTGAGCCAGTACAATAAACCAATCACACCAAATGGATAAGCCAGGTTAAATCTTGTTGCAGTGGATTCATGTTTCAATAATCTCTAAATGGTGTATACCGTGTTTTCCCTTTTTTAAGACACCATCTTATAACTTTTTCCCCTCAAAAAAAACACAGGATGGCTTACTTTCGGTGGGATGTCTTTTTATTATTATTATTACCGGTACGGTTTGTACGGCTCAGGGCACTGCTGGGCTCTCTTGAGTGCTCGGCGCTGCAGCAGCCACCGGTTCTGGGTGGCAGGGTGGCAGGCGTCCTTGGCCGGGCCAGGTGGAGGCCGCTGGCTCAGGCGCTCCGCCCGCCGCTGCAGGGCGCTCCAAGCTCCTTGGCCGGGCCAGGCAAGGAAGAAGCAGTGAGCCCAGCGGTGGAGGCAAGCACGGAAACGGCAGGGATGGCGGTGGATGAGAAGACGGAGCACGGGGATGCAGCCAGCAAGGCGGGAGTGCGATCAGCTGTTAAGCGGAAGCTTTTGGAGCGCCGCTTCACAGCTGACCGCGCTCCTGTAATGCCAGCCGCATGGGTGAGTGGAGTGAGTGGGGGTGCCTGTGGGGGTTGGTTTCCGCAGCGCGGAAGTATGGCTTATTTTCGGGGCATGTCTTATATTTCTCAAATGCTTAAAAACCCTGCCATGGCTTACTTTATGACTACGTATTAAAAAAGGGGAAGCAGGGTATATATATATATATCCCCCCCAAAATATAGATGAAATGCAGAGCCTACAAATAATGCATTGTTTTTAAAATAAAAAGTTTTGTAAACTATCAGGACACTGA